>NW_020664420.1:0-176102 GCF_002925995.2 Terrapene triunguis | reverse complement strand
GGGGGGGGGAATAATTAAAAAACAGATAGTCAGTGGGACGAAGGTACGTAGACCTAAGGAACGATAGCAGACAGTAAACTAGACATAAGCTTGCAAGCTGACTTGCAGCCCAAAAGAACCAATATAGTTCAGGGCCACACATGCACAAGTTACAGCTGTCCTTTAAAAGGTACTGGTGTAACTGCACATAGAACACTATATCCAGTTTTGAGTAACTAAAGTATCAGAATGATATTAGCAAATGGTTAAGGGCCTGGAAGGACTCATTTATGAAGAAAGATTAATGTAAGTAAATATATTCAGCTTGATCAAATAACAACTAACATAGGCTGAATATGATAGTCCACAAGATTTTGGACGTGGAAATACTTAGAATGAAGAGAAAACCCTCAGGGTGATCCAAGAAGTAATGGAATGAAAGTGAGCAATGGGAAATTTAGGCTGATAATCAGGAAATAAATCCTTAAGAATATTCATAATAGTTCACATTTATATAACACTTTACATCTTCAAAATGCTTTGCAAATATTAACTAATTAATGTATTAGCCTTCCCTTAGGTGAAATGAAACTTTCAACTCCCGAATCCCTAAAAAGCTAAGTTTGAAAAAGCACTGGAAAACACAGAGTAGGGAACAATATGCCCCTGGCTGAAAGTATGGACTAGATGCCCTACATGGACTTTTTCCCATCTCTAGTTTTTACCATTCTTATACAGAAGGGAAAGGGCTGAGCATGCCATACAATATTACATGAAAGCCAGATTCACTACAGTGACATACCACTGGTTGTTTCCTTTCTCTAGACACAGAGAGATCTATATACCTAGGAAAAAGGCAAAAACGGAGACTTAAAAGATGGTTAGATAAGTGAGGTGGCCAGCATAACAGAGGAGAACCTAATGGACGGCTTTGTTTTCTGGCCTAAAGGCAAGAATATTCAGAAGAGTCATTTCTGCAGTCCAATGCCTCTTAACTAGACAAGCTGTTGGATTTTAGTATATACTGACATAGCTGCTGGTGACACCAACATACACTATTTACTGTTGCAAAGACACAGAACTGGAGGATTGCCTTGTCTGTTTGAAGTCAAGCAATATTCTTGCTGCTAGAGCTAAAAAAGTTCTGCTAAAAGGCACAGAAACACGTATTGTATCGAAATACTGAAGGAAAAATTAAGAAGCATCAACAGAAATCACTGTATATAAGAGAAAATCAACAAGGAAGTAATGTCAGCAACTGTACAAGCAGAGCCAGTTCACTCAGTAGCACAAATGTCACTTTTCCCGAGAGTTATGGAAGGACCTAAGACTCGGTAATGCAACCAAGTAAATGCAGCCATGCCATCACAGGGAGAAGGGAAGCTAGGTAATTTAGAAAGGTTACTCTCCACTTTAGCTGAGGCCTCCAAACTCAATACAGTTTATAATATTATTGGTTAATGAGAGTAGTAAGGTCATTCTGAAATGGTCTTGCAGAAGCTAGATGTTCAGAGGGGAAACAATCTGAATACACCCTGAGGTTTTGCCATTGACAGAGAAAAAAGAGAAGGGGCCTTTTCAACAGGCACCAAACGAAGCAGATTGCTTGGGTTCACTAGTTACTCATTTCAGCCTCACTCAAACAAAAGTCTGAGGAATTTAGCAATGAAGAGAGTAGTTATCAGTGGTTCAGTCAAGCTGGAAGGGCATATCAAGTGGGGTCCCGCAGGGATCAGTTCTTGGTCCGGTTCTGTTCAGTATCTTCATCAATGGTTGAGATAGTACACTTATAAAGTTTGCAGACAATACCAACCTGGGAGGGGTTTGGAGGATAGCATTAAAATTCAAAATGATCTGGACAAACTGGAGAAATGGTGTGAAGTAAATAGGAGGAAATTCAATACGGACAATTGCAAAGTACTCCACTTAGGAAGGAACAATCAGTTGCACACATACAAAATGGGAAATGACTGCCTAGGAAAGGGATCTGGGGGTCATAGTGGATCACAAGCTCAATATGAGTCAGCAATGTAACACTGTTGCAAAAAAAGCAAACATAGTTCTGGGATGTATTAGCAGGAGTGTTGTAAACAAGACACAAGAGGTAATTCTTCCGCTCTACTCCACGTTGATTAAGGGCAGGTCTACACTTACTTCCTGGTCCGGCCGTAAGCAATCGATCTTCTGGGATCGATTTATCGCATCTTGTCTAGACACGATAAATCAATCCCGGATCGATCCCAGAAGTGCTCGCCGTCGACGCCAGTATTCCAGCTCAGCGAGAGGAGTACGCGGCATCGACGGGGGAGCCTGCCTGCCGCGTCTGGACCCGCGGTAAGTTCGAACTAAGGTACTTCGAATTCAGCTACGTTATTAACGTAGCTGAATTTGCGTACCTTAGTTCGAAGTGGGGGGTTAGTGTGGACCAGGCCTAGGTCTCAACTGGAGTATTGTGTTCAGTTCTGGGCACCACATTTCAGGAAAGATGTGGACAAATTGGAGGAAGTCCAGAGAAGAGCAACAAAATGATTTAAGGTTTAGAAAACATGACCTATGAGGGAAGATTGAAAAAAATGGGTCTGTATAGTCTGGAGAAGAGAAGACTGAGAGGGGCCCTGATAACAGTTTTCAAGTACATAAAAGATTGTTACAAGGAGGAGAGAGTAAATTGTTCTCCTTAATCTTTGAGAATAGGACAAGAAGCAATGCGCTTAAACTGTTGGATATTAGGAAAAACTTCCTAACTGTCAGAGTGGTTAAGCACTGGAATAAATTGCCCAGGGAGGTTGTGGAATCTCCATCGTTGGAGATTTTTAAGAGCAGGTTAGACCTGTCAGGGATGGTCTAGAGTGCAGGAGACTGGGTTAGATGACCTCTCGAGGTCTCTTTCAGTCCTAAAATTCTCTGATTCTAAGACTAAGATTAGGGGCACGTCTACACTACTGCTTCAGTCGATCTAACTTATGTCACTCAGGGGTGTGAAAAAGATATCCCCTGAGCAACACAAGTTACAGTGACCTAAGCGCTGTCCGCACGGCACTGTGTCAGCTGGATACGCTCGCCTGCCGACACAGGTGGAGTAATTATGCCGACAGGAGAGTGCTCTCCCGTCAGCATACAGTGTCTTCATCAGACACGGTGCAGGCTGTGCCGATGTAGCGCTTCTAGTGTAGACCTGCCAATAAGACTGCTCTGGAAATTGATGCAACAGTTATATGTGGGAGTGGAAACACTATCAGGATGATGTGCAGGGTCTCCAGATATATTCTGTGGACCCAGGTGTGAAGGGCACATGCATGGGGATCATTACTACTAATTATTTGTATTACAACAGAGCCCAGAAGCCCCAGCCAAGATTGAAACTCCACTGTGCTAGTGATGTACCAGAAAGACAGTCCCTCTCCCAAAGAATTTACAGTTCACACAGACAAAAGGGGGGAGAACATTAGTACAAGTTTTAAAATTTACCAGTTAAAAAGCTGCCACATGAATGTGGTTCTGTGTACACTAACCAAGCCTGGCCAATAACACCACACACAAATATGTAGTTCTAAGCACAATCAAATCTCATGCCTCAGGATGTCATCTGATTGTTTTCCTTCCCCGTCCCCAGAGAGCACTGTTCAGCTGGGTAAGTGCACTGTGGCAGGAGATCAAGAGTTTGCCTTCCATTGAAGCATAAGGTACTGGCCACTGCCCAGGAAAGATTCCAGACTTGATGGATTGAAGGTCTGAGCCTGCAGGGCAAATCCCATATTCCAATAGGGGATTATGTCTGGAAGAAATATCTATATCCTCGGTTTTATTTTTGCTTAGAAATATGTTATCTGTCCCTAATGAAAGACTAAAATCTGAAGCAAAGGAAGTCAGTGTGTGCCACTGGACCAGTTCAGTTACAGCTGGCATGAACTAGTGGTGGTGAGCATGGAGGGAGATAGGAAGCAGGCAACTAGGACAGAGACAAGAACCTTGCAGATTCCATACACGGATGTAACTAGAAAATGGAGCTTAAGTGCGTGTGTGTTAAAGGAGCCCAAACATGTAACAGAGGGATGCCAATTAAAAAGGTACTAAAAACAGAAGACTTCAACTTCAGTGATTAGTGCTAGGTAATTTGCCTTGTGATAAACAAGCTATCCAACTCAGTAAATAGACACAAGGCCGTTCTACAGCCTGAAAGCTCTTTTCTTAACTTTTTCTGGTGCCACAATAAACGCCAAAGCAGTAAGTCAAACTTTGCCATGCATCTCCATGTCCTAGGTTCCAGCATCTTCATGAGACGTTTCCTCAAAAGGGCTGTGTGGGGGCAGATAACTTCTTCAATTGCCAGGCCAACAGAGACAGCATGTAATTTTCCTAACTGAAGCAGAATGAGAGGGATGAGGGGAGAAGCCGGGATTTTTTGGAGGAAGATGTATGTGGATAGGAAGATAATTCCTGGGAAGACCCTTATCACAGAAAAGAAATCCTCCAAATAATGTGAAAAATCTCAATTTCACTACTGCGGTACTTCTAGAACAAAAGAAAAGAAAGAATGATGGTTAAAAATAAATAAAAAGGAAAACCATCAGTGAAAATTGCTCCTGAAACTTTGCAGAAATTTTTACGGCTTTCTCTTGCTTAAATTGATTGGTGTAGCGATGTTATAAAATGACTATTAGGATTCATTGTGCACAACAGAAAGTGCTGAAATGTCAGCCGACTATACAGCAAAAGTAATGGGTCCTGAACCCCGGTTAGTCAAAAATGATTTTGTTTCAAATTAGAAATTGATTTTTTTGGACACAAGCCCTTTACAGGCTTCCAACTTTTGTAGCTGTGCCTTGGAAGAGATTAACCTCAGCCACTGTTTGGGTCCAGTCTGATGATACCCTTTCAAAAGTTTCTTCACAGGGTCTGCTTTTTAATGTTGGTACGGTCTTAACCAATAATACAAGCTATTTGTTCCTTTGAGAACTGCACCACATTTTTTCTCATTTTGCCTTTTTTATATTTTTATGCTGACACAAACTGGTTGACAAGTTCAAAAAAAAAACCAAAAAACCAGCTCATAATTGAACGAAAGGTTGTGTTAGGCTCTGCAGTGAAACCGCCAAACTGCTTCTATTTTCCCCCTCCCCTTCCCAAACAGACAGCTTTCGCCACATCGTAAGTGGAGATGCTAAGCGAAGAGCAGGATAGATTCTAGTTGCACAAACATCCTTGTGTGGCGAAATATCAGGTTGTGATGGTGGTAGCCATTACTCGGGGAGGAAGAGAATGTGAAGATTACATCACAAAAAGCAAACCCCATCAAGCTTATTCTCTGTTTGCTGGAAAAGCAAAAAATTGCTGAAGTAATTCTTTCTGGGAATAAAGGACTGGGGTTTTTTTTTTTGTCCCATGTTAGGAACTCCAACAAAATCGCTTGCTGTTTGCTGGGCTTTCTACATCTTCTGTTATATTTATTATAGCTACATTTTGGTTGTTTTAAGCAATTTATAATCCTCTCCCTCTTCCTTGGGATCTAACTGAACCACACATGAATACATGCCTATAATTACTAAATGCCATACGCAAACTCACATTACAAGACAGCATATGCTTCATCTTACCTCTTCTAGACCTGCCGGTTTCCTTCTTTCCATGCATCCACATGGCTCCTTCTTCCACGTTTGCACTAAAGCCAACTGTTCTCCTTCCCAAGCTGCTCCCTCCACTGCTCCCTGGTGTTTTGGACGCTTTGCCTAGTGCCGGTGTTTTGGGAAGGCAATCTTCATACTTAAACACTGGAAAGCTGGAAGGGGTGAAAGGTCACGAGCTGTTAACATGTTGCACATTATCACTGCACTGTTCGTGCAATTTGTCTTGAAGCAGCAATATTCTAGTTGTGCTGTGGCTTCGTTTATTTTCTCTAGCATTTTAATGCCCGAGCATGCTGGGTAGGGATCAAAGTGTTAGCAAGTTACTTTAAATGGGAGACTCCAGGGAATTCCCAGGCTCTCAACAACACAAAACATTTCACAACATGCACTTATGAAGTGAGGTTTTTACCCACGAAAGCTTATGCCCAAATAAATCTGTTAGTCTTTAAGGTGCCACCAGACTCCTTGTTGTTTTTGTAGATACAGACTAACACGGCTACCCCCTGATACTTGACATATCTGACTCAGAAACTTACATGGAGATTTATCTCCCTGCTTATAGCTAAATGGATTCTTTACAGGTGTTTCTATGAGAGAGACAAGGTTGGTGAGGCAATATCTTTTATTGGACCAACTTCTGCTAGTGAAAGAGACAAGCTTTCAAACTTACACACAGCTCTTCTTAAGTGTCAGGGTACATGCTTTTCTCTGCAGCCATGTGGGCTGGAAACAGACTCTTTTTAACAAAAACTGAGATTCTCATGTAATCACTTGACTCCAGGAGCTAGGACACACTCCATATTTAAGGAAAATACCAAACATCCTGAGACTTATGATCGAATTGCAAGTGTTCTATGCCATTATCTAAATCATCATCAATGATTTAGATAATGGCATAGAGAGTACACTTATAAAGTTTGCAGACAACACTAAACTGGCAGGGGTTGCAAATGCTTTGGAGGATAGGATTATAATTCAAAATGATCTGGACAAACTGAAGAAATACTCTAAAGTAAATAGGATGAAATTCAATAAGGACAAATGCAAAGTACTCCACTTAGGAAGGAATAGTCAATTGCACACATACAAAATGGGAAATGACTGCCGAGGAAGGAGTACTGCGGAAAGGGATCTGGGTGGCATAGTGGACCACAAGCTAAATATGAGTCAACAGTGTAAGACTGTTGCAAAAAAAGCAAACATCATTCTGGGATGTATTAGCAGGAGTGTTGTAAGCAAGACACGAGAAATAATTCTTCAGCTCTACTCCGTGCTGATTAGGTCTCAACTGGAGTAGTGTGTCCAGTTCTGGGCACCACATTTCAGGAAAGATGTGGACAAATTGGAGAAAGTCCAGAGAAGAGCAACAAAAATTATTGAAGTCTAGAAAAAATGACCTATGAGAGAAGATTGAAAAAAATTAGGTTTGTTTAGTCTGGAAAAGAGAAGACTGAGAGGGGACCTGATAACAGTTTTCAAGTACATAAAAGGTTGTTGCAAGAAGGAGGGAGAAAAATTGTTCTTCTTAACCTCTGAGGCTAGAACAAGAAGCAATGGGCTTAAATTGCAGCAAGGGAGGTTTAGGTTGGACACTAGAAAAAACTTCCTAACTGTCAGGGTGGTTAAGCCCTGGAATAAATTGCCTAGGGAGGTTGTGTAATCTCTATCATTGGAGATTTTTAAGAGCTGGGTAGACAAACACCTGTCAGGGGTGGTTAGATAATACTTAAGTCCTGCCATGAGTGCAGGGGACTGGACTAGATGACCTCTCGAGGTCCCTTCCAGTCCTATGATTCTATAAGGGAGCTGGGAAGCAAACCACCTGTCAGGGGAACAAGTCTGGGAACAGGAGGGAAGCTGGGGCCAGGAAGAAAAGGTGTGGAGTGTTTGACGTAGAAGGTGCAGGTGTCTTGGTAAAGTCAGGGCTCTTGGCAATAGAAGGGATGAAGCATGGAGAGTAGGGGATGAAAAGTCTGTGGAGGTTGTTGAGCAATGGCTGAGAGAAGAGAGTTCTGACTGAAGGAGCAAGTGACTGGGAGCTCCAGGAACCTCATTAGCTCTGCAGGGCTGAGTTGCATGGGGTGGAGCTGGAGAAACAGAAATTCATGGTTTGAGCTAGGGAGGAAAAGGTGGCATTGAGGTTCATGGAGCAAGTATTACTGTAGTCGCCACAGACACATGCAATTATGAAAGGAATCATGGGAAAGGAGATGTCCAGGAGATCACCTCTCCATTATTAAGAGGTGGTACACACTGCACAAGTGTATCAGAACCTCTGCCATACGACCTCTGTGTGGGCAAATATGCTTTGAACAGATACTACAGAAATGGGAATATCATAAGAAATGTAACCACCTCTGCACCATTCCCCTTGGTGAAATTAGTGTGCATGCTTTCACCTTTTGCCTTGCCTATTGAAGGTCCTTTCTCGATAGCCCTCTGAAGAACCAATTCTCCTCTGTCACCCAATCATTTCCAACTTCTGCCCTCAGTGAAAAGCCTACTGCCTGTGATGGGGATGCCCACCAGGTGTAGCTGATTAGACCTGTGATTGACACAAAGTAAACAATTTGGAATATGATGCATATGAAGGAATAGAATTCAGCGTATCTCCTCATACCTCTGCAGTGCTCGCAGATGTAAAAAAATCGGGAAAAATCTTATGATTAAGTCAATAGAATACACACACACAGAAGATCTGTCGAGTATATAAGTGCCGTTTTACACAGACACCCCAAAGAATGTACACTTCAATAGTTTGGGATACAGTTTCTATGAAATAGGCTATGCAAAATGAACTTGAACAATATTTGCACGTAAAAGATTATGCTACTGAATATAGCGTCCGCTAGGAAAAAAGGTGGATCTCTGATGTTTCCATCAGAAAATGATATCTACATTAAAAGTCTCAAAATCAATGCGCTGTCCCAGTCATTGTTTAATAGGGCCCCCTGTGTCTGTTGGACAATTAGTTCTACTCCTGTATTATTAATGCAGAACGTGATGTAATGGCTCCTGACCTATAATCACTAGCTGAAGTGGTGGCTAAAACGTCTCTGAATAACCTCCATTTACTTTAGGGCTTCTAACTACATGACCGCTAATAATGTTGCACAGTGGCTATTAAAATGTATGGCAGACTAAATTAGTATCTTATTCGAATTACAGGAAATTAATCTACTAATTCCTGCAACGTACAGTGTAGAAAGGGGTGGATTAGAACCCTAACTACTGATGACAGGGCCTGAAAGACTCACTGGTTAAAAAGGTCTTTACAAAAATATAGGATTATAGAGATATTTTCCCCTCGTGCTTCTGCACGATTAAGAGCATTTAAAGATATTTAAGGTGGCAGCCGTTATTTGGATGTTTTCTGGGTTTTTTAAATACATTTAATTAGAACCTACAAATCTTTTCTGAAGACAGTTACCCTTGAGTTGTAAATGACTGGGAGAAGGTTACTTTGCTGGCACAGTGAGGTACTCTTTACATGGTGAGGTTATACCTAGAATACCGAGTTGGGTTTGGGTAACACTGCCAGAGAGAATTCAGAGAAGAGAAACAAAAAGGATTAGGAGGTTGAAAAGGTTAATACAAAGAAACAATAAAATGCTTATATAATAGCTTGGCTAAACAATGAATTGGGGTTTATTCCTTCAGTCTTTAAAGGAATTCCTTTAGTCTTTAAAGTTTTGCTTGAGTAAGGACTGCAGAATCAGACCCTAAAAAGGGACACACTGAACATCTATTTGAAAGGATGTAACCTCCAAGGAGGAAGGGGAAGAGTGGTACAAGATAATACTAATAAGGAGCAATGTACTGAAATGAAACAAAGAGGATGTTCGGAAGAACTAACCCGTGACAGAGTTCCATGAGGCAGTGGAATGATCTGCCAAAGGAAGTGATGAAAGCCCCATACCTTAGGAAATTTCAAACTAGAAAATATACCAACGGGAACAATCCTGCCCTGGCAGGGAGACTGACTAACTGACCTAATGGGTCCTTATCTATTTCCAGTTTATATGATACATCAATACATTCAAGTGTAGCTTGATTAATATGACTTTGTACAGGACATGGTCATCTTCAGTGAGCTTTATCATTACTACCTGAAACAGGATCACTGAGAAGAATGGCAAAAGAGGTTAAGGTACCTACTAACCCACAGACTAATGCCGGAGCAGCCAACAAATTCTACCAAAAGAGGAAGAGGCTCTCTCTCTCATTTCTCATCTCCTAGCTTATGAATGCCTAAACTCTTCAAGAATAATAGGGAACACGCCCTGAACTTTTTTCCATTTTGGCTATGCCTCATATCGTGATATCCCTGCTGAGCTTGAATGGCAAATTTTAAATGTCATTCAGGACCCACTGAATACTGCTAGTATTTGCATTCCTTAAAAAATAAAAAAAAATAAAAATAAAAAAAAAAAACATTAACCTTTTGTTTTATTGAATTAAAATGCCATGGAAATGCTGATGTAGCCTTCAGAGACCGAAATACTTTTACAAAGAAGAATAGCTGTCATTTATTAGACACAAAGAACAATTACTTGATAGGATGCTTTCTGACAAAAAGCAGATTGGTATTCTCATCATAGAAAAGGCATTGTAAAAAAAAAAAAAAAAAAAACCCTAGCACAGACCTCTGAGACTTGAATAATTTAAAGCTGCATTTGGTGCAATTTAAATTTTTCTTTAGGGAGGCAAAGTTAAATACCTTTAATTTGTTCTAATTATTTCAAATTTGCAAGTTAATTATGGCTGATCATTAAATAACAAAAAGGACTATCGTCTCCGTAGAGTTTTACCTCCTACCCTCTGCATTACTTAAGCTAGATTTTAGTATGCATGAATTAACTTTCTAAATAATCACACGGTTTGACTAAATGGCTCAGTAAAATGAGCTCTGATCCTCAGAATAAGCATTAATGGACATTAGAAAGGCTATTGGGACCCATGTTACTTACATTATAAGTATTTTTAATGGGGTCTTATTTACTAATCTTTATGTACTGTTCAAGTTAGGGCACCATATAGATACATTATTCTGCTTTAATAGAGGAAAGTCACTTCTTCAACACACTAAAATAAATGTCCATTTAGAGCCAACTAAATTCAGTTTTAAATAAATGCAAGGAACCTATGATAGAATTTAACTTGTTTTAGCTGCTCACGCTGATGAATCAATCTAACACAATGCTAGCCTTGCTCTCCAAATGGAATTTTACAGATCTGTTGATGTGCTAAGCTACCCAAGCAGCAAAGAAGCTCTGATCCTAGCAGCAGAACAGCACTAACTATAAACCTTTTGGGTGTAAGCAGGCTGAATCTGTTTCCTGTTCTATAGCCAGTGTTCAACTGACTGGTTCCCAGCCATCGATTTTGGAGTCTCACCTTCTACCGAACTCTGACCTATATACACATTTTCCACGGCAGATCAGCTGTAGCCAGAGAACACAAGATTACATCAGGACCAGTCAGAAACCCACAAATGGGAGGCAATTCATGCCTCCAATATCTATGTTCAACAGATGGCTACCGTAATGTTACCCTGTTGAGTCCTGGGCTTGGGAGTTTAGCCATCAGTAAAGTAACAGATTGCACTGGTGAGTATGTTCCAAAAGCAAACTTTGCAGTAATGTTATTTTTCCACTCTGCAATTTCTATTTTTTAAAAAAAACCCACCAACAACTTTATTAATGGTGCCAGGGTGCAATTTGCTGCAATTACAATCTGGCCAAGAACGTGTAACATTTAATGGTGCAAGACTGGTGATCAGCACAAGCAATACATGTTTGATGTTGGAATCCCCTTAACCATTAAGGAAACTTAGCGATTCCCAGGGGGATACACCTTAGACATGGGAGTTGGATGCCTAAATACCTTTAAAACTTTAGCCCTAAGTGACTTGCAGAAGTCTGTGGTGAATCAGGGCATTGAGTCCAGGTCTCAAGTCTTAGACTAGTGTCCCAACCACTGAACCATCCGGCCTCTCACGTGCTGCTAGGTCATGCCCACTCTCTGTCCAGAAGTAGCAAAAGGGTGGGCAGCAGAGGCTGAGAGGGAGAATGGGGGTAAATACTTCCATGCATGAAACCAGAGCAGTTCTGTGCTGGAGAGCAGGATAGCTAAAAACAAGTGGGTGAGACTAATGATACTGGTCATTCATTCATGCAGGAGATGGTATTCTTAATAGAGGCCTAGGAAGCACTAGAGGGAACTGTTTTGGAATACGGGGTGGATCAAACATTGCAGGTGGAGGGGAAGTGCACAAAAGGAACATACTCGATGCAGTTTATTGATGGTCAGTATGACCTCCCTTGTGTTCCTAAGGACTAAAGCAATCTGTTCATGAGTAGATTAACCGCATCAAAAACATGCTGTTAAAAACCTTGACGCTTTTTACCACAGAAACAGAAAAGTGTTTGAAAAAAATCTAAACTTAACTTTCTTGTTCTTTAAAAGATAGAAAAAACTGGCTCTGGCAGAGACCTTGAAGACCACACTTAAGCCTAAAGTGAGTTTTCATGGACAAATTATAAAACCTAGCATTTAGGTGTGACGGGTTGGATCACAGAAACCCCCTTGGGAGCTGCCACCCAATGTGCCAAGACTACCCCTGCTTCTGTTTTCCCTACCAGCTCAGGACCCCAGCACCCTGTCTTGCTGTGTCAGACACTCCTGTCTGGCTCCAACACAGACCAAGGGTCTGAATCACTTGTCCCAAAGCTGCAAGTGTACCCAAAAACAGCTCACAGGAGTGTGCTTGTCTTTAGCACTCAGATGCCCAACTCCCGATGGGGTCTAAACCCAGATACATCCGTTTTACCCTGCATAAAGCTTATGCAGGGCAAACTCATAAATTGTTCGCCCTCTATAACACTGATAGAGAGATATGCACAGTTGTTTGCTCCCCCAGGTATTAATACATACTCTGAGTAAATTACTAAATAAAAAGTGATTTTATTAAATACAGACAGTAGGATTTAAGTGGTTCAAAGTAGTAACAGACAGAACAAAGTAAGTCACAAGCAAAATAAAATAAAATGCGCAAATCTATGCCTAATCAAACTAAATACAGATAATCTCACCCTCAGAGATGCTTCAGTAAATTTTTCTCAGACTGGACACCTTCCAGGCCTGGGCACAATTCTTTCCCCTGGTACAGCTCTTGTTCCAGCTTAGGTGTTAGCTAGGGGTTTCTCCATGATGGCTCCTCTCTCTCTCTGTTCTCTTCCACCCCTTTATATATCTTTTGCATAAGGCGGGAACTCTTTGTCCCTCTGGGTTTTCACCCCCCCTCACTGGAAAAGCACCAGGTTAAAGATGGATTCCAGTTCAGGTGACATGATCACATGTCACTGCAAGACTTCATTACTCACTTGCCAGCACACACATATACAGGAAGACTCACAGGTAAACACAGTCATCTGCAGACAATGGTCCTTGTTAATGGGAGTCATCAAGATTCCAAACCATCATTAATGGCCCACACTTTACATAATTACAATAGGCCCTCAGAGTTATGTTTTATATTTCTAGTTTTAGATGCAAGAGTGGTACATTTCTACAAATAGGATGATCACACTCAGTAGATTATGAGCTTTGTAATGATACCTTACAAGAGACCTTTTGCATGAAGCATATCCCAATTACCTTACATTCACTTATATTTTTATAAAACCATATAGACTGCACAACGTCACATTAGGCATTTATGTAAGACGCATGGACGTGCTAATGACATGGGTGGGATCCAATGGCGGTTACAAAGAGGCAGGCATCCGCCTCCTAGAAATGCACCCTCACCTCTATAGCTCAAGCCCTTCTTTTTTCTCAGGCTTTTCCTCTAGGGCAGGGGCTGAGTATTTGTAGGGGGAGAAAGGAGTCATTATCCTGATCA
Organism: Terrapene triunguis; assembly: GCF_002925995.2. Lineage (NCBI taxonomy): Eukaryota > Metazoa > Chordata > Testudines > Emydidae > Terrapene > Terrapene triunguis. Next base: position 162,593 of record NW_020664420.1, on the reverse strand, counting down.
TTTTGTAACTGGATATTTTGTAAGTTAATAGAAATCTAAATTAAAATAGCATCAGATCTTCTAAAAAGTAAGTTTTCCCCAGAAAAAAAATCACTCTAGGTATCAATCACAGGCGCCGGCTTCTAATTTTCCCCAGGAGTGCTCAACCCCCACTCAGCCCCAGGCCTCGCCCCCAATCCACCCCTTCCCCCAAGGCACCACCCCACTCCCTGCCTCTCCCTGCCCTCGCCCCGCCCCCTCCCCTTAGCGCACCCCATCCCTGCTCCTCACCCTCCCTCCCAGCACCTCCTGCATGCCGCAGAACAGCTCATCCGCGGTGGGCGGGAGGCGCTAGGAGGGAGGGAGGGGGAGAAGTTGATCAGCAGAGGCTGCAGGCGGGCGGGATTGGGGGTTGGGAGTGGAGCTTGGCTGCCGGTGGGTACTAATCACTTACTAATTTTTTTCTGTGGGTGCTGCAGTGCTGGAACACCCACAGAGTCGGCGCCTATGATTTCACTATAACCCGGATTTCAACATTCACATTATGGTGCTTTGAAGAAATGTGCGTCTTCATCTTCACCCTATCTGGATTTTCATTATACCAAGAATTTACAATTAAAAGGTCCTGCTGGATCAGGTACCCAGGATCAAATGTCCACTCCGTTCCACATTTCTGTTGAACTCACTGGCCTCCCGGTATTGTGTTTATTTTAATCACCTCTCCTTCTGGAAGAGGGGTGCTCCAGGCAACATTCTGATCAGATGCTAAATACCCTCCCATATCACATTCTACCAATGTATTGTAATTTAAACCAACGCTTCTCCAGACACTTCTTCACTTGGACCAGCTCCCCGCCAAATTCCTCCAAGGTTTGGTTCTCGGAGAATTTCATTCTATCAATGGGAGCGAAGGGCACTTAGGACCTTGCACGATTATGCCCTTAATTCGTAATGAACCGTGTAAGATTGTATTAGATCATATAAATCATGGATGAAATCCCGGCCCTGTTGAATTTAATCAGAGTTTTGCCACTGACTTAAATGGGGCCAAAAATTCACACCACATACCTAATTAAAGGTAAGAAAGCTAAATGGCTCTTAAAATTATGCAGTTATGTCTTCCCTCCAAAGCCGTGTCCTGGTTTTGCTGTAAGTCATATTTTGACTCCCTCTCAGCCTACCTGGCTGCCCTAAGAAACAATGAAATGATCTTTGATAATTTCTCTCCTTTTCTGCCATCAGAGAGTGAATCCAAAAGAAAATTCCAACACAAAGCTTTTTATACAGTCCTGTAGAAATGACCACAGAAGGCAGGCTGGCAAAGCTTTGGCAGGACAAAATGCTGCAATTGTGTGTTTGGCCTTTTTTATAGAGCAGAGTAGAGCAGCTGTCGTTCTAGCAAGCAGTGCTGTCAGCCTTCACAAAAGAAAGTCATGTAAATGTCAAGTCACAGGTATAAAAACAATCCTTCAATACAGCCTCTGTATATCTGAAAAGCCTGCCTAGCTCTCACCAGTGAAAGCACCATAAGGGATGATGCAAAAGCCTGTTTAGGACAAACAAAGTTTTTGAACTAAATCCAAACTTCTACAGTTGTTGATCAAACAGCGTAACTCTTGTGGATAGGATGAAAACCATACATCTGCATGCCATTTTGGTGCCTTATCCAAGAATCACTTTTAAGTGGTTCTGAGGCAGCCTCATCCACCACCCACCCCTCAAAATGCCATATGCAAACTATTACCTAACCAAACATCCTGGATTGTATTCCAATTCGGTCTTGAAGAAGGTCTCTGAAAACAGTACATCCCCTTATCACCTTGGTCCAAACAGAACAAAGGGCTTTACCATAGTGCTGCTACCATTGCAAACCAAGCTGGTAAAATCATGCTCAAAACGTAGTGAGTCTTTTCAGAACTGGAAGCACCCACCAGCATGGTGCAAGATCCCTTGTTTTCATGCACATTGAGGTAGCAGCTAGTGGCCCCAGCCTGTGGCTGTGTGCTACACACCGTACAAACACAGAACAAAAAGATAGCCTCTATCCCGAAGACCTTACAGTACAAAATGAGACACAACAGATGGATACAACAGACAAACAGGGAGGGGGGCACAAGAAAAGAATGAGACAATTATTAACTGTTTATTGATTAAATAGAAGGGCATGTAGTTACACAAATGGGTAAGGCACAACACTTACTATTGTCCCAGGGCTGCAGTTACTTGCATGCTATTTTGTTTTGAACTCTTAAACATGAAAGAGTTGGTCACATTGTACCTCTTTGGGGCAGGGACCTTCTCTTCGATCTGTGTTTGTACAGTGCCTGGCCCAAGGGATCCTGGCTTTTCTGCACACCATAGTTCATCGTATCTGAAGGATGGAAAAACCAACTGAGGCCCTTTCTTATCCTGCAGAAAATTCTAAGTTATTGGTGTTGTGGTACCATCTGCTAGGCAACAAGGAGACAAAGTACTGTGAAAGGCAGAGAAAGAGGCACTCTTTGTCTCATAGAATCGTAGAATATCAGGGTTGGAAGGGACCTCAGGAGGTCATCTAGTCCAACCCCCTGCTCAAAGCAGGACCAATCCCCAACTAAATCATCCCAGCCAGGGCTTTGTCAAGCCTGACCTTAAAAACCTCTAAGGAAGGAGATTCCACCACCTCCCTAGGTAACCCATTCCAGTGCTTCACAACCCTCCTAGTGAAAAAGTTTTTCCTAATATCCAACCTAAACCTCCCCCACTGCAACTTGAGACCATTACTCCTTGTTCTGTCATCTGCCACCACTGAGAACAGTCTAGATCCATCCTCTTTGGAACACCCTTTCAGGTAGTTGAAAGCAGCTATCAAATCCCCCCTCATTCTTCTCTTCTGCAGACTAAACAATCCCAGTTCCCTCAGCCTCTCCTCATAACTCATGTGCTCCAGCCCCCTAATCATTTTTGTTGCCCTCCGCTGGACTCTTTCCAATTTTTCCACATCCTTCTTGTAGTGTGGGGCCCAAAACTGGACACAGTACTCCAGGTGAGGCCTCACCAATGTCGAATAGAGGGGAACGATCACGTCCCTCGATCTGCTGGCAATGCCCCTACTTATACAGCCCAAAATGCCTTTAGCCTTCTTGGCAACAAGGGCACACTGTCGACTCATATCCAGCTTCTCGTCCACTGTAACCCCTAGGTCCTTTTCTGCAGAACTGCTTCCTAGCCATTCGGTCCCTAGTCTGTAACAGTGCATGGGATTCTTCCGTCCTAAGTGCAGGACTCTGCACTTGTCCTTGTTGAACCTCATCAGGTTTCTTTTGGCCCAATCCTCTAATTTGTCTAGGTCCCTCTGTATCCTATCCCTACCCTCCAGCGTATCTACCACTCCTCCCAGTTTAGTGTCAGTCTCCTCTCCTGAAAGAAGGGAGCCAAGTTTACAGCTCTTTGAACAAGTCCCTCTTTGCGCCTAAATGGGATTAGGAGGGGAAAAACAAACAACAACAAAACAACCCAGGACAAACTCCAAGTAAAGGGGAGGGGAGAGGTGGGACAAGAAACAGGAAGGATCTAGACCAATGCTAAGTACCACCATGCAGTGACCCTGTATTGACTGCAGGTTCCAATGCCAGAAGATGCTTGGAGACAGCCTCCAGTGATTTTATATGCATATGGGATACAGTAAGAGGAGACATGGAGGAAAAAAGCAATAAACATAAAAAGGAGATGTTGATGCTAATGCTTTTGATGGAGTGACAAGAAATAAGGGGATATAACAATACAATGTGAGCTGCAGGCCAGGGTAGATTTGCACAAAGCCTATAGGCAAGCGGCTGCAAACAGAGGGTTTCAAAGAGAGGAGTAACGTGGTCTAATTGTGCAGCAAGGAAATTAGTCTTAGCAGCTGTATTTTAAATGGAGGTGAATGAAATGGATATAAGGGAGGCAGGCCAGAGAGGATTTCACATAGTCAAGGTGATTTTTAAAGTATGTTGTGGAAGAGAAAGCAGCAGCATGCGGCAACAGCCTAGGTGTGTGAGGAGAAGGATAGGGGAAAAGCGTCAAGGCGACGCCTGGGGGTGGGGGCTGGCAAGAAGGGTCATATGTGCCTCCCCAGATGATTTGGGGGGGGCACATTCAGCAGGTAACCTCAGTGGCGAAAGGAGCAGGGACCACCCCCAGCCTGGCCCCAGCCCTTCCATGCAGCTGTGTCTCCTGTCTGGGGTCTGTTGAACAGCTCCGCCAGAGGACAGGGCTGGGGGCGGGGCTAGGGGTGATATAGCCACGTTCTGCTCCTTTCGCCGCTGCGGTTCCCAGCGCAGCAGGAGGACAGAGGTTCCCCCCCCTTCCCCCCAGGCAATGTGGGATGGGGAGGGGACAGGAAGAGCACGGGGGCCCTGGGCTGGGGGTGAGGGGTCATGTGGGGAAGTCACATGCCCCCTTTTAGCTGGTGCCCCCCTTTGTGTCCCTCCCATGAGTCACCCAACAAGTCTGAGTGACAGAGAGGATCATAGTATTGTCAATACCAGAAGCAGAGTTTCAGAAAGAAAAGTGAAGAGCGCGTTTTTTGCCAGATTAGGGTTGATCAGACAGCAAGACAACCAGAGAAGCAAAGGGTAAAAGAGTTACTGGCATAGTGATGATAGCTGAATCTGTGGAGGCGGATGTAGTCATCCAGGGATAATATCTGGGCAAATCAAGAAATGCCTGAATCCTCTCTTTGCAAGAAGAAACTGGTTCAAAACTAGTTCCAAGAGAAATGGTATAAAATAGTGCTGCAAAAAACCCCACATAAAAATATTCTCTCCATAAAAATCTAACGATCATACTGTTTCTAAAATTAGGGCAACCACTAAATGAAAGTTAACCTGAACAATAACTTTAGCTAAACTTCAGGTCACATGCATTAATATAATGAGATGAAGAATATGAAAAGGCCATTCATAATAGAATTCATGAAGTTAGGAATGCCATGCTTAGCTGCCTTATAAGATATAATTAATGATCCTATAAAGTACGAACTCACCCGGCCATCCACAAAACCGTTCTTTACATTGGGTAGGACCAGCAAGCTGCTGCTTCCACAACTACTGCCCTTTGAGAAGCTGAAAAGCCTTTTCCACATGCTGAGCTTTGAACCACTACCCAAATCAGAATGCTATATAACAGCTGGCAACCCAATACACATCTCTCATGATAGACTGGTTATTGGTGAAATGTTAAAGAAAAAGTCATTACCTCTTTCCTATTGCTTCTAATACCCTACATTCCTCTAGATTATTTATAATCCCCACTAAACCCATCCTCTGTTTATAGTCTTTTAACACAATAGAAAAATATAAACTATCTGGAGATCTGCCTTGTTTTGTACCACTCCCAGTCATTTGGTACAACAAAGGAAGTTCTCTCTCCATCAAACGGCCTGATCCCTCATGAAGCCCTGATGCTCAGATTCAAGGTTAAAGGATTAAGGCCTGAAGCACTGAGTACCAGAGGAAAGAAATCCAAATATCAAAAGAAACACAAAAATCAATCCTCTGCACCACAGGGGCAGTGTGAAGAACAAGTCAGCTGGGCTGAATCTAAAATTTTCTCTGTGTGGCTCTCAAAAATTAGCACTGTTATAAATATAATGGGCAGTTTTGCAAAGACAAAGCACCCCTGGAAAACAACAGAGCTCAATTCAAAATATCATTACACTCTGGAAAGTTTTATGTCACCATAATTTTAGTTGCAAATGCATAAAGTCCACTTCAGAGAGAGAGAGAGGTCACATGACGTTATCCTTCTATGAAGTTTGTATATCTACAAGTGACAGAATGTAATATTTAGTACAGTTTGCTTTTTGCTTCAATTCTCTGCATGCTGAAGCGCAGCCAAGGTCACAGGAGGGAGGAAAACGTGGGTTTAGCTTGGTGCAGCTGTGATCATGGCCAGAAATAGCAGGGTATGGAGGATTTCTTGCTTTGATTTTGTAATACCAATGGCTTTTGTTCTTAGTACTGCCCCATCAGTTCAGATTGTAAATGGCTTGATAGTTGCAAGGGTAGGTTCCAAATACAGCGAATTCAAAAGTACCTTCCAGAACTTTTTTGTTTTAATATGATCTGGCTCAACTTTTCCTACTGAAAACTCTTTGGGACACAAGAAAATATACAGTACATTAAAATATTAGTTACTTTAAGAACAATTTTTTAAAAATAAATAGCAATCTATATTAAAACTAATCAAGCCAGGCTTCAAAAGAGGATTGCGATTCATGGAGTGATCTACTAGCTTCTAATGTGTCCTCAAAAGGAGACAACTGCAGGTGTTCTGAAAAGTGTCTTTCCCTGTTCCCAAGTGTCTGCACAGGAAAGAACGCCCAGAAAGCATGGTGAACAAACTTACAAGAGCTAGAGGGAAAACGAGAAATTTAGTCACACCACAAATTCCCAGAACATTTTCAATTTCAATATATGAAGCCGCAAAGCCACGCCTGGAGATTTACCATGCACTATCATTACACACTAACAGATCCAGGCCTTTGGAAAATTCACAAGTGGCTGGTTTTTACTGTATACAAATTACCAGTGACATCCAGTGACCCCTGATCCCACCCTCTTTCCACAAGTGTTCGCTAATTGCAAACTTATTTTACTTTTTGAAGACTACAGCTGTAAACCAAGTTAGCTCCATCTTTCCACTATGGGTACGTCTTCAGTACCCGCTGTATCGGCGGGTAGCAATCGATTTATCCGGGATTGCTCGTTAAGACGCGATATATCGATCCGCGAACGCGCTCACTGTTGACTCCGGTAGCGCAGTCGACGGGGGAGCCGCGGCCGTCGATCCCGCGCCGTCTGGACCCCAGGTAATTCGATCCAAGATACTTCGACTTCAGCTACGCTATTCGCGTAGCTGAAGTTGCGTATCTTGGATCGACCCCCCCCGTGTAGACCAGCCTTAAGACTGACTAAGCTGCCTCCCCCTACATCCTATGGCGTGCCCACCCATAGGCTTCCTGTTCAGGTTAGTTTGGAGTGCTGAATATGGCATACGTCATCCTAAGAAGAGATCAGATACAGTTCAGATAAGAGCAGGATAGAAAACTGCTGTAGTTCAAAGTAAACCTGCGGTTATCAAAGAAACCAGTGCAAGTGGAAATGAAGCTTTAGACTCCCCGGACTAACAAACATTGTTGGCTGGTAAAAAAAACAAAAAAACTCACAGAAATCTTGAAATAAACTTTTGGTCACCAACTATTTCTGCTATTCTTTAAGCCTCTCTGGGTATATCTACACTGCAAAAGAAAACATCTGCAACAGCGAGTCTCAAAGCCCAGGTTTATAGACTCGGGCTTGTGCTGTGGCGCTAAAAATAGACATTCCTGGTTTGGCTCTGAAACCTGGTGAAGGGGATGAGTCTCAGAGCCTGAGCAGGAACATCTACACTGCTATTTTTAGTGCCGTAGCATGAGCCCGAGCCGGCAGATCCGGGCTCTGAGACTCGCTGATGTGGGTTTTGTTTTGTTATTTTGCAGTGCAGCTGTACCCTGGCCTAGGTGGCCGTAATGAAGTACAAATGTGCAGAAAATTCGGTATATAGTCTCCTGTTCTGTAACAATGGACTAGGGCAGATATCTGTTGGGGAGATGCTGTGGTTATATTTATTACTCAGAGATGTGTCTCTGCAGCTAATTCAGCATTTGCACTTCTTGCAGATACGTCAAGTACATTTTTATTGACCAAATAAGTTCTCTCTGAGTTTCCCAGCTGATTATGCTACCAACTTCAGTGTAAAATAATCTGCCACAGAGAGAGAAAGCCTGGGTGTTAAAATGGACACTAACAACTGGGCAAGCAGTTTCCAGCTCCCCAAAGTAAAAAAGATTCTATAAGCCATTTGCAAGCACAGTTGATTTCTGTCTGTTTTAATGCTGTCAATCTGCCAGTTTTAAAAATATTCAGGAGGAGAAGAAAAAAAATCCAAGCCAGCTGCATTCAGTTAATGCATAAGTTGCCTAAGTGGCACATCGGGTTATTAAACGCACCTCTAGAGAGCAGGGAACAACTCATAAATGAATTGGAATTTGGTGGTCTTAGTCAAACACTGAACATTCTGGCACGATTGGCAGTTTCTTCTCTAGAGACTCCAGACTGGAATAGCAGGAGGTGATGCATGTCGTGATTGAGGAGAATTGACAGATGGCCCCAGGTGTGAAATAACAGGGGTGCTGCCGTTTGCTACTGAGATGCACTGGCAAAGCTATACTGATGGGAGTCCTTGAGGACTGGAAAAGCTGGGGTGCTGCAGGTTAGGACAGAAGTGTATTTGCATAATTGTGAGGTTTGATTTTTTTTTCCAAAGAGTGTGTGAAATAAATCACATGCCTGGAACAGCAGGAAGGGCTGCAAGCCATTCTTTTGCATTTATATATAATTGTCTTGAATATTTGGACACATCGGTACAGCTAGCACAAGATACATAACAATTCAAACAATCCTAAAAAAATAGAGTCAATAATATGTATTTAACAAGGAGCAAAGATAACTGTCACCTTCTCTCATAAAATAATAAAAAAGTTATACCGTAAACATAAAATCTTCTAAAAGACCCTTGATAGTGTTCCCTCCTGGAACTATCACCATAACAACGAACATTTCAATAGAGGGAAAGTGCTATTAAATTCTGCGTTTGATATTTCCAGCTAACTAAAAATATAAGAGGGAAAAACACACAAGGGTGAGCTAGATCCACACACACAAATGAGAAGAGTGTTTGATGAAATAAGTGGTTGCAAATTACATCTGGAAAATCTCTAGTACTGGAGGGAAAAAATCCTGTAACAGGCACTGTCCATTCAAAGGGTGCCTTTATATAACAAACGTATTTGATACTAATTTTCTCAAATGTTCCTATATGAAACATGTTCAGGTGAGGGTTGAGGTAGGCTGGCAGAGTTGCGTGAAGTCCCAGAAATGGATTAGCAGAGGGTGCTATAGGGAAGAAAGGAACAAGGTGCATTGACAGAGATGCTGAAGGGACAAAGCAATACAACAGCAAGGAATGCTATAGGTTAGCATTTAAGCACGCAGAAGAGTTAAAAGGAGGGGTACTTGCACAGCATCTCACTGAACTATATCTGGCTCTAGTCAGAACTATTAGACAGCCCTCATTTCCATGGTGTACTATATTCATATTCAGATCAAACAAAGGGGAAAGTGGTGGATTGTTTTAAAATTCCATTCTCCCCGATGCAGTTATCAGGAGTATGCACAAAAGCAGGTGCCATGTGAACAGATCCTCCTGAATGAGCAAGGAGTGGGTACTTGAGCATGTACGAGGCATCGGCACCTGAGAGATGGGAAATGCGTTTTAAAAAGCTGTTTTATGCTAATCAAATAGAGTAGGTTATGCTTTTATTTTTGAATATTTTAAAGCATCTTACACCCTGGGGCAGACTTGAAAAGAAATTCTACAAACCGAACTTGCCTCTAATTTTAGAAGTTATACATCTTTTGCTGAAGATCTATCCTGGACTCACCCATGTGCACACCAAGCTAGTGAAAACTATCCCCAATAAAGCCCTGCTCCCATGGCTGTGCCTGAGAGAACTGGAGATCCTGCAACGGCAGATACTGCAGCTGCCTAGAGATGGCCAATCTGTGTATCAGGAAAAGAGCATTCTTCCCAAGCGAGTCCCTCCTTCTGTTTACACCTGACAGTGAAGTGACAAATTCAGCATTACAAATTCGCATCAGGAGGATCCAAGCAGGCAGAGATGGGCAACATTTGTTGAAAGGCTTTGATAATTAGTTAAATGTAAAGGGTACTTATGGTAGAGGAAATGAAACACATATCCATTCAAAAGTTCGGTATATTTAAAGTGTTCCCCAGAGTCAAAGTTTCCCCTTCCACAAACAGGCAGATTGCCATGAATAGCTCAGACAGAAATCAAACTGCTCTATATTTGCTCTTGAAATCTTTTCTTCAAGTAGGTAAAAAATTATGCCCTACAGGAGATGACAAGATGCCTTTAAAGTACATACCTCATTTCTGACTACAATTACCTTTCGCTAGCTTGGCACAGCTGCAAGCTCCTATTTGCTTTTGTTTTTCCATTAAGGGCTCGTCCATTATTTGTACCCATCCTATGAATGCCAATGATGCAGATTCCCTTGCCTATGATTCACTCCACAGATAATAGAGAATAAATTGCAATTAGATTTTGGTAATTGTAGATAATTAACTCAAAATGAGCTGTTAATTATAAAAATCTATGTTTTTCAGTTCTTGATTGTATTATTTATTTTACTTGTAAATTCCAATGTCTCACTCGAGCAAGTTTAATATTTTAAATACTTTTGGCATTTTTTTTAAAAAATACCAAGAGAATTTTAAATTGAGCTTTGCTTATTTGAAAATTAAAATTACGTTTCGGGGAGGTTCCCTTGAGAAGCTCATCCAAACTGGAAGATAAACAGGGTTGGTTTTCCATCATGATTCTTAATAATATTTTCTACAACAAAAAGCCTTTGGCATTTCAATACAACTGCCAGATTGCTCAGAAGAGAACAGTTCCCACCTCCCATTCCAGCCACACTCACGCGGCACCCTTTTCTGAGACTGAAAAAAAAATCACTTCTATATTCAAATGCATAAAGGAGACAAATGGACTTGTCTTCATAGCCTCTTCCAGCCTTACATTAGATTAAATTATTTAGGGAGCATTCATCTGGTAACCTTTGCAAAACTGAAGACTGAGTACAGGAAACAAACTTTCAGAAGCCTTGCTGCCAAACTTTGGAACCAGCTGGCGCTGTGACTTGAGACTGCAGAAATGCATATTAACTTTGAAAAATTACTGTGGGTTTAATCAAGAGAATGAGAGAGAGAGAGAGAGTGAGGGAGAGAGAGAGAGAGAGAAAGGAAAAAACCTTATGAAATCTGGAACTCATTTTGTAAACAACACAGTTTTTCTTCATTCCCCCCCTATATTAAGTAGACTTTTGCAGGTTTTAGCAACCTATTGCAAAAAGACCTGCAGATGTTCTAGGTTACATTTCTCCTTAACAAAGTGCAATGCTAGAATATATTTAACTAGATCTATTTTCTGACTCTCCTTTGCTAGAGCGATCATGGAATCACATGGTTTTGTAAAAAAGGGAAAAAAATAAATGAGGATCACTTTTAGGACTCTCCTCATCTGGGTGGTAACCTAAGTTTAAAATACAATAAATTCCACTGCCTGTTAACACAAAGGTGATTGGATAATCAGTAACTCATATAGCAGAAAGAACAAACTAGAGAGTCCGTGAGAAAGATATCTCACCCCGCTTTTTTATTAATTTAGATGGAATACATGAGTCAAAAGAGTTGAAGGTATTGATATGACCCTGTCACTGTCCAACATTAAACAGTGGTAAACAAGGTTCAGGGTTTGGTGTACACACAGACTTCAGGTTGCTTAGTACCATGGCAAACACACTATTAAACATCCGTTATAACTTTTTATTAAAGATACAGAAAGAAGGAAAAACAGTTAAAGCATTTGAAATGCAAGGTATTAAGTAAGGTTTTCATTTTAACAACATCCTCATTCCATTTAGCAGGAGAGGGTCTTTAGAAGGAAAAAAACCCTTGCCTGATGGTCTCTTACAGGGTATTAAAGATGGGTGGAATCTCCTTCCCTAGAGGTTTTTAAGGCCCGGCTTGACAAAGCCCTGGCTGCGATGATTTAGTTGGGGATTGGTCCTGCTTTGAGCAGGGGGTTGGACTAGATGACCTCCTGAGGTCCCTTCCAACCCTGATAGTCTATTATTCTATGGGAATAACTGTTCTTTTGGGTAAATGAAGTAGTTAGTTGGATACACTGGAGCTATTGTTGTTGCCGCTGTTGTTCAAGTCCAATCCTATTTCCTAGAAGGCATAACAAGACAAACAAAGGGGAAAGAAAAGAACAGCAAAGATAGAAAATACAGCAACTGTCCCTGGTGTCGAATGTCACTTGCAACCTCACTGCTGGAAAAACACAAACATAGCCCATGGTCTTATTAGCTACTCCAAGACCTGGCAAACTTGTACCAGCATTGGGCTGTTTAGGGCATTCTTTATAGCGGCCTCTCTCTGGTCACAGACATACAGCAGTGTTACACAATATACAGTCTTGGCCAGACTCTTATTAAACAGAAAACAAAAAGAGAGGGATAGGAAAAAGAAGAAGTAAAGTGGGGAAGGAAAAGGACACACTGGGAGGGAATATGAGTGATAAAGTTTCACATCCCAAGTGGTGTTCAGCATTCATTAGGATGGAGAAGGTCCAGGCTCCTAAGAGATGGTGGGGGTGGCAGCCATGATGGTGAAGTTCGCTCCTTCCTGTTCTTTCAGTCAGCCAACATTGCAGGAGTCAGTTCTCACCACAAAGTCGTCTTCTGAGAAGGACCCCAAAAGAGAGTGAGGGGTTGAATATCCCATCCCCACATTATTTTGTCCACCAATTATGCCTAATTTCCAACACACCAATTTTGGTTCATTGATTTCCAGTCTTACACTATCCTTGTTTACACAGTCCTTGAATTATATCAGTGGGCTTTTTTGTTTGGACTAATTCAGCTTCTCTCTTTTTTCACCTTTCCCCATCAACATTTATTATAGTTCATTGCGACATTTTATGAACCTTTCACTCACTTCTCACTGTGGAGCTCACAATTAGGGTAAATGCGTAGGCCCAATTATTCCCCTACCATCCCATCCCCAACCAAGTGTGAAGAAAAGAAAATACAGAAGGAAATTAATACTAGGTCACCAGACAGAAAAACAAAACACATCAAAGCCAAGGTTGGTAAGCAAATTTCTCACTAGAAAGTCCTGCTGAGAGGGGGGTGGGGGCGGAGGGGAATTAGAACCGCAGAAAGCACACCTGCAATTTCTGGGCCAGCAGCAGGTGCTGCCTTCCTCGGTGCACACATTTACTTGGGTTCTGCTGCTTGCTGTTCATGATTTGCTGGGATGAGAAGAGGATTCATTGGGTCAGAGACTGCAGGGTTGGCTTGGGATAGAATCATAGAATATCAGGGTTGGAAGGGACCTCAGGAGGTCATCTAGTCCAACCCCCTGCTCAAAGCAGGACCTAATCCCAACAAGATCATCCCAGCCAGGGCTTTGTTAAGCCTGACCTTAAAAACCTCTAAGGAAGGAGATTCCACCACCTCTCTAGGTAACCCATTCCACCCTCCTGGTGAAAAAGTTTTTCCTAATATCCAATCTAAACCTCCCCCACTGCAACTTGAGACCATTACTCCTTGTTCTGTCATCTGGTACCACTGAGAACAGTCTAGAGCCATCCTCTTTGGAACACCCTTTCAGGTAGTTGAAAGCAGCTATCAAATCCCCCCTCATTCTTCTCTTCTGCAGACTAAACAATTCCAGTTCCCTCAGTCTCTCCTCATAACTCATGTGCTCCAGCCCCCTAATCATTTTTGTTGCCCTCCGCTGGACTCTTTCCAATTTTTCCACATCCTTCTTGTAATGTGGGGCCCAAAACTGGACACAGTACTCCAGGTGAGGCCTCACCAATGTCGAATAGAGGGGAACGATCACGTCCCTCGATCTGCTGGCAATGCCCCTACTTATACAGCCCAAAATGCCGTTAGCCTTCTTGGCAACAAGAGCACACTGTTGACTCATATCCAGCTTCTCGTCCACTGTAACCCCTAGGTCCTTTTCTCAGAACTGCTGCCTAGCCACTCGGTCCCTAGTCTGTAACAGTGCATGGGATTCTTCCGTCCTAAATGCAGGACTCTGCACTTGTCCTCGTTGAACCTCATCAGGTTTCTTTTGGCCCAATCCTCTAATTTGTCTAGGTCCCTCTGTATCCTATCCCTACCCTCCAGCGTATCTACCACTCCTCCCAGTTTAGTGTCATCTGCAAACTTGCTGAGAGTACAGTCCACGCCATCCTCCAGATCATTAATGAAGATATTGAACAAAACCGGCCCCAGGACCGACCCTTGGGGCACTCCGTTTGAAAGCGGCTGCCAACTAGACATGGAGCCGTTGATCAGTACCCGTTGAGCCCGACGATCTAGCCAGCTTTCTATCCACCTTATAGTCCATTCATCCAGCCCATACTTCTTTAACTTGCTGGCAAGAATACTGTGGGAGACGGTATCAAAAGCTTTGCTAAAGTCAAGGAATAACACATCCACTGCTTTCCCCTCATCCACAGACCCAGTTATCTCCTCATAGAAGGCAATTAGGTTAGTGAGGCATGACTTGCCCTTGGTGAATCCATGCTGACTGTTCCTGATCACTTTCCTCTCCTCTAACTGCTTCAGAATTGATTCCTTGAGGACCTGCTCCATGATTTTTCCAGGGACTGAGGTGAGGCTGACTGGCCTGTAGTTCCCCGGATCCTCCTTCTTCCCTTTTTTAAAGATGGGCACTACATTAGCCTTTTTCCAGTCATCCGGGACCTCCACCGATCGCCATGAGTTTTCAAAGATAATGGCCAATGGCTCTGCAATCATATCCGCCAACTCCTTTAGCACCCTTGGATGCAGCACATCTGGCCCCATGGACTTGTGCTCGTCCAGTTTTTCTAAATAGTCCTGAACCACTTCTTTCTCCACATAGGGCTGGTCACCTTCTCCCCATACTGTGCTGCCCAGTGCAGCAGTCTGGGAGCTGACCTTGTTCGTGAAGACAGAGAAAAAAAGCATTGAGTACATTAGCTTTTTCCACATCCTCGGTCACTAGGTTGCCTCCCTCATTCAGTAAGGGGCCCACACTTTCCTTGACTTTCTTCTTGTTGCTAACATACCAGAAGAAACCCTTCTTGTTACTCTTAACATCTCTTGCTAGCTGCAACTCCAAGTGTGATTTGGCCTTCCTGATTTCACTCCTACATGCCTGAGCAATATTTTTATACTCCTCCCTGGTCATTTGTCCGATCTTCCACTTCTTGTAAGCTTCTTTTTTGCGTTTAAGATCAGCAAGGATTTCACTGTTTAGCCAAGCTGGTCGCCTGCCATATTTACTATTCTTTCTACACATCGGGATGTTTTTTTCCTGCAACCTCAATAAGGATTCTTTAAAATACAGCCAGCTCTCCTGGACTCCTTTCCCCCTCATGTTATTCTCCCAGGGGATCCTGCCCATCAGTTCCCTGAGGGAGTCAAAGTCTGCTTTTCTGAAGTCCAGGGTCCGTATTCTGCTGCTCTCCTTTCTTCCTTGTGTCAGGATCCTGAACTCGACCATCTCATGGTCACTGCCTCCCAGGTTCCCATCCACTTTTGCTTCCCCTACTAATTCTTCCCGGTTTGTGAGCAGCAGGTCTAGAAGAGTTCTGCCCCTAGTTGGTTCCTCAAGCACTTGTACCAGGAAATTGTCCCCTACACTTTCCAAAAACTTCCTGGATTGTCTGTGCACCGCTGTATTGCTCTCCCAGCAGATATCAGGGTGACTAAAGTCTCCCATGAGAACCAGGGCCTGCAATCTAGTAACTTGTGCTAGTTGCCGGAAGAAAGCCTTGTCCACCTCATCCCCCTGGTCTGGTGGTCTATAGCAGACTCCCACCACGACATCACCCTTGTTGTTCACACTTCTAAACTTAATCCAGAGACTCTCAGGTTTTTCTGCAGTTTCATACCGGAGCTCTGAGCATTCATACTCCTCTCTTACATACAATGCAACTCCCCCACCTTTTCTGCCCTGCCTGTCCTTCCTGAACAGTTTATATCCATCCATGACAGTACTCCAGTCATGTGAGTTATCCCACCAAGTCTCTGTTATTCCAATGACATCATAGTTCCTTGACTGTGCCAGGACTTCCAGTTCTCCCTGCTTGTTTCCCAAGCTTCTTGCATTTGTGTATAGGCACTTAAGATAACTTGCTGATTGTCCCACTTTCTCAGTCTGAGACAGGAGTCCTCCCCTCTTTCACTCTCCTGCTCGTGCTTCCTCCCGGTATCCCATTTCCCCACTTACCTCAGGGCTTTGGTCTCCTTCCCCGGTGAACCTAGTTTAAAGCCCTCCTCACTAGGTTAGCCAGCCTGCTTGCGAAGATGTTCTTCCCTCTCTTCATTAGGTGGAGCCCGTCTCTGCCTAGCACTCCTCCTTCTCGGAACACCATCCCATGGTCGAAGAATCCAAAGCCTTCTCTCCGACACCACCTGCGTAGCCATTCATTGACTTCCACAATTCGACAGTCTCTACCCAGGCCTTTTCCCTGCACAGGGAGGATGGACGAGAACACCACTTGTGCCTCAAACTCCTTTATCCTTCTTCCCAGAGCCACGTAGTCTGCAGTGATCCGCTCAAGGTCATTCTTGGCAGTATCATTGGTGCCCACGTGGAGAAGCAGGAAGGGGTAGCAATCCGAGGGCTTGATGAGTCTCGGCAGTCTCTCCGTCACATCGTGAATCCTAGCTCCTGGCAAGCAGCAGTCCTCTCGGTTTTCTCAGTCGGGGCGGGGATGAGCCAACACACTGCTGAGCCTGGGTCTACCCTTATTAATCTACAATGTCTAGTCAATGTGTGGAGGTAGGAGGAGAGGACTGACCGCTAAGAAGACACTTCTGACACCTAGAGTTCTTGTCTAGCAGTTTGCTTTAGCACCCTAAACAGTGAGAGAGGTTTTCTTTTGCACTGAGAGGCCTGTATACTTTTTTATTCTCTCCTTCCTGCTTTGCTGAGAAGAGATCTTACACACAGCCTTTGACCAACGCCTCAGGGCCAAAAGATATACAATGCCAAACTGACTAACCTCTGGCAGGACACTGCACTGTCAGTCAGGTCAGAGACCAGAGAGGGGAATTGTATCCGGGAACGGTTTTAGAAGCAAAAGAGATTTTCCTGCTTAGAATGGGAGTGAGGAAAGGCCAGGTGATCCAGAAGTGCCATTAAGATGGAGATGGACCACATGTGCCCTTGTAGACTTCCTCCAGTCACAGGGAAATGCCACAGCTATCTACAATTATTAATTATATGAATTCCAGTAGTGTTTAGAGGCCCCAATTGAGATCAAGGTCCCATTGTGCTAGGCACTGTACAAACACCTAGCAAGACAGTCCTTGGCCTGAACAGCTTACAATCTAAAAAGACAAGACAACAAAGGATAGCATTATTTCTATTATAAAGATGAGGAACTGAGGCACAGAGAGACTCAGGGTATATCTACACTGCATTAAAACACTCCTGGATGGCCTGTGTCAGATGGCTTGGGGTGCGGGGCTATAAAATTGCAGTGTAGACATACAGGCTCTGGGACCCCTTGATGGAGGAGGGTTCCAGAGTCTGGGCTCCAGCCTACAATTTTATAGCCCTGCAGCATGATCCAAGGTCACACACAAAGTCAGCAACAGAGCAGAGAGCTGAAGCCAGCTCTCCCGAGTCTCTGTCAAGTGCTTTAACCACAAGACCACCCTTTCTTTTTGTTATGAATAAATTTGCTAGAGACCAATCTAGACTATTTCATGAGGTCGTTCCTGGTTGGCAGCATTTAACCCAAATCAAATAGAAGTACAGACCAAAAATATGCATGTGGCAGCCAACATCATCTTTTTGAGAAGGAAGAAAATACACCAACACTTAGAAGTACTTGCTAATGGTTAAAAGAAAATGAGAGAGATTACCTTAGCCCCATGCCAGTGCCATTCGTCATAAGGGTTGGTCCTCCTGGCCCGCCTGGTGCTTCATCAGTGACCACTTCTGAATCAAAAACTTGGCCCTTAAATCTGGAAAGGTGGAGTTAGTTAGCTTTACATCCTGGGGAAGCTATTGTAACTGCAGCCACCTCCACCCCCAACACACACAAAAGGGTGAACTCTGATCAGAGCACATTATACAGAGAAGCTTTCACAATACCTCTCCATTTTCTCCCTCACACCCCTCAGTTTGGGGGAAAATAGCTTCCACCTGCTGCCTTTGTTTCTGAGGGCTGCGGTTGACAAAAATTCTTTAATTCTACTGATTTCAAAGACTTGCTCTCTTGAGAAATATGAGAAAAACTATGAAAAATATTCATGCTTGGCCACACTAAGGGATGCCCTAGCACCTGGCAAGAGCTCAAGGGCGGCATGAAAGCTGCATAAAATATAGGAGATTGCAGCTGTTCTCCATCTTTAATATGGTGATGCAGTCCCAGGCAACTGCTGGTCTCAACAGATGACGTTCCTTCTTTATCTGAGTATCCTCTCCTTTGTTTGAATCAAGATAGAAAATAGCATGCAGGTAAGTTTCCCTTTCTATTATTATAAAGATCCAATTTCTGGCCCTCATGGATAGTAACAGAAAGGACCTTAAACCTGTCACTGAGCCAGGACTGAAGATGGCCCATTCTGCACCTCAAGCCGGTGTAATTTTGGGCTGCCCTGAAGTATAATTAAACATACCTAGAGGAGTCTGTAGCAGGGCAGTCACCCTGCTCCGGTTTGGAAGGGGTTAAAAAAACAGCCCCGGGAAAAGGCTGCCCCGGGGAGCCAATCACAAGAGGGCTTGAGGCAGCCAATCAGGGCCCGACTGGGCCAGTATAAGAAGGGCTCCTGGGGAAAAGGAAGTTAGTCTTGCTCCAGACTAGAGACAGGGGTACCTTGGACAGAGCATACCGGGAAGGGGCAGGCTGAGCCGGGGAGCTCTGGCCTGGCGACCTCCCAGGCTGAGGCCTTGTGGCAAAGGCCTGAGGAGGTACTGGGGCTGCAGGGAGGCAGCCAGGGCAAGAAAAGGCAGCAGTTCCAACCCCCTTGCCAGTGATGAGTGGCCATTACAGACTGAAGTTTGCCCCTGAGAGAAGGAGCTAGATGACGACCGGCAGTAGCCACTGAAGCGAGGTGGGTATAGGGGGTTGAGGGTTCCCGTGGGAGGGGAAACCCAGAGTGTGGGGACACTGCCATGGGGCAGCACCCCAAGGTAAGGGGCACCGGGGTCACAGAGGGACACGGGGCCAGAGGTGGTGGAGACAACAGGGGCAGATAACAGAGAGCGAGACACTGGCCCATAGAGGGTGCTCTGGAGCTGGATGAGCTAATTCCCGGATGGACCAGCAGGAGGCACCGTGCCGGTGAGTGCCCTGCCTTGCTACAGAGTCATTTCCCCCACCAATGAAATGCAGTCACCTCTGGTGTGAAAAGTGACAGGCAGAGCACATGGGATTGAAGAATACTGAGCCCATTTGAAACTACAGGAGGGAATTTAGGGAAACAGAAAGCAATTATGTTAGAATTGGGCCATGAAAAAAGGGCTAACTCCTGCCCTTGCAAAAAGATATATGGGCATTTTAAGAGCCACTAACTAGTGCAAGTGGTCAGGACCTTTTTTCCTTCTCATTTAAATGACGACACCTCTAGCACCTCAGAATGAGCCTAATCCAGCCCCGCACAATTCTACCCATTGAGAGAGAGCCAAATAAATTAGCATTAGCTGGTTTTGTTTGTCTGTCTTTTACTATCCTCATGATGGTAAAAGATGAGTGAATAGGTTAAGTTCCTTCCTTGGTGAGTCTGCCTGACAATTTAGCAAGGTGTATTTGAATGCTTAAGTAAACAAATCTTTGTCATCTGTAGACCTTAGAAGCAATTCTGTGGTTAGCAAGTAGACCAAAGAGGAGAATTACAAAGCTAAAACTAAAACAGGAAAGGGGACATTTGAGAAGGATACCTGTAAATATTAGGCATGTGCAGATATTTGATGTAGATAGTTCAATTGTATTTAACTCTAAAGAGATTGCAAGAAAACCTCTTACATTCAAGATTACTACAGTGTAGGTGCCTTATTTGAAGATGAGATGGCAAATGTACAAGCATCTGCACCTCTAGGAAGAGGTAATGGAAGATATTTTCAAGACTCAGACTATTCACTTATGGAACCTCCTTTGTACTTTTTTCTAGCAATTACAGCTTTGCAGAACTTGAAATCTTCTCGGGAGAAACTGGTTAAAATAGGTGCAATTACAGCAACAAGAATGACATCATTACAGAGATATTTAAAAGTCCTTTTGTTGGGCAGCCAATGCCTCTCAGAAGACTCTGAAAACATTCATTTTAAAAGCAACTCTGCCTGTGTCTCCTTTATATTCTACTTACTTTTTATTAGTGGGACATATGCATAGAAATAGGATATTTGAAGATTAAATGGTCAGTTTTCAGAATGGAGAGAAGTAAATAATGGTGTCTCCCAGGGGTCTGTACTGGGACAAATCCTGTTCAATATATTCATAAATGATCTGGAAAAAGGGGTAAACAGTGAGGTGGAAACATTTGCAAATGATACAAAACTACTCAAGATAGTTAAGTCCAAAGCAGACTGCAAAGAGTTACAAAGGGGTCTAACAAAACTGGGTGACTGGGCAACAAAATGGCAGATGAAATTCAATGTTGATAAATGAAAAGTAATGTACACTGGAAAATATAATCCCAACCATACATATAAAATGATGGGGTCTAAATTAGCTGTTACCACTCAAGAAAGAGATCTTGGAGTCATTGTAGAGAGTTCTCTGAAAACATCCACTCAGAGTGCAGCTGCAGTCAAAAAGCGAACAGAATGTTGGGAATCATTAGGAAAGGGATAGATAAGACAGAACATATCATATTGCCTCTATATAAATCCATGGTAACGCCCACATCTTGAATACTGCGTGCAGATCTGGTCACCCTGTTTCAAAAAAAGATAGATTGGAATCGGAAGAGGTATAGAAAAGGGCAATACAAATGATTAGGGGTATGGAACAGCTTCCGTATGAGGAAAGATTACCAAGACTGGGACTTCTCAGCTTGGAAAAGAGATGACAAAGGGGAGATATGATAGAGGACTATAAAATCATAACTAGTGTAGAGAAAGTAAATAAGGAAGTGTTATTTACTCCTTCTAATAACACAAGAACTAGGGGTCACCAAATGAAATTAATAGGCAGCAGGTTTAAAATAAACAAAAGGAAGTATTTCTTCACACAACGCACAGTCAACCTATGGAACTCTTTGCAAGAGGATGTTGTGAAGGCCAAGACTATAACAGCGTTCAAAAAAGAACTAGATACGTTCATGGAGGATAGCCAATGGCTATTAGCCAGGATGGGCAGGAATACAAAACCATGCTCTGAAGTGTCCCTATCCTCTGTTTGCCAGAAGCTGGGAATGGGTGACAAGGCATGGATCACTTGATGATTCCCTGTTCTGCTCATTCCTTCTGAAGCACCTGGCATTGGCCACTGTTGGAAGACAGGATACCTGGCTAGATGGACCATTAGTCTGACCCTGTATGGCTTTTCTTATGTTCTTAAGAATACATCTGTTCCTACTTACTTCTCACCTGAAGTTATAAACTTTTGTGAACTCAGTCATTTCCAACTGTGATGAGATGTTTACCCCACACTTGCCTGGTAAGGGTTAATGCAGATGGGGAAGGGGGCTAATTAACCCAACAGGCCACAGCTGAGGGGAATCAGGTGGCCAAGTAAACCCAAGACTGAGTGAGGAAGCCCAACTGAGGAGGAATGATCTGGGCTGGGACTATAAAGACAGGAAATTGGAAATAGAGGGGGCTGATGGGAGAGTCTGCAGTCATTCCCTGAGAGAAGGGAGGTGCATTTGGGCTGGCAAACCCAGAGAGGGGGGAAATTTAGTTGGGGATAGCTTTGAGCAGGGGGTTGGACTAGATGACCTCCTGAGGTCCCTTCCAACCCTGATATTCTATGATTCTATGATGATTCTAAGCCAGGAAGGTAGGACAAGGCTCAGGGAAAGACACTAAGGCCTGGTCTACACTACGGGATTAATTCGGATTTAGCAGCGTTAATCCGAATTAACCCTTCACCCGTCCACACTACAGAGCCAGTTAATTCGAATTAAAGGGCCCTTTAAATCGATTTCTGTACTCCACCTCGACGAACGGAGTAGAGCCTAAATCGATTTTGTAAATTCGAATTAGGGTTAGTGTGGCCGCACACCACCGAATTACTGTGTTTAAATTAATGGGGTAGTGTGGCCGCACACCACCGAATTAATGTGGTTAAAAACCGAATTAAGGTGCTTAGTGTGGCCGCGCACAATCGAATTTATACAACCTGTTTCCCAAATTCGAATTATCGAAATTCGGATTAATCCTGTAGTGTAGACATACCCTAAGGTCTAGAAGCGAATAGGCCTTGACTGCTGTCTACAGGGTCCCTGAGCCAGAACCCGGAGCAGAGGGTGGATCTGGGTTCCCCTGCCAACCATTAAGGGAGTGGCACTATGAGGAAGACTGCCTAGGACTGCTTGAGAGGAAAGACTTTCCAACCCTGGAAGGGGAAAACCATTTGGTGACCTGGCTGGAGGGCTAAGTCACAAAGAGGCAGCTCATGGAGTAAGAGAGGGGGCCACAAACCAAGACAGAGAGGTGGAAAGACGGTGCAAACGTGGGAAGGGGCATCAACCTCACGAGCTATTCCCCAGAGTGACCAGGAGGAGGTGCCATCCTAGTGGTGAGTGGAGCGCCTTGTCACACCAACGCACGGACAATTGTGACTGCCTCCGATCAAATAGGCATGTGAAAACTAACTAAATACAATTTAATTTTTGGATTGCACATTACATACAAAAGCAGCAGAGAAAGTTACTTAGCAGAGTACAGTTTATACAGGCAAAAAACTCCTTCAGCTATAATATTCCCTTTTAAAACTTGAAAAGCAGTTGTGGGGTTGGAGAGAAAGAAGAAAATACATGCGTGGGATGCAGATCATGTAATTCATAATCTTGTGGGATCCCCTTGTCAGTGACGCTTTTAAAATAATATCTACATCAAAGCTCTCATCAAATCCTCTTGCTGTTTCCTGTACAAGACTGCTAAACTCCATCCATTCCTCCCTCTCCCTTCCACTAAAATCCTTGTATTCAACTGAGTCCTCTCTCCTCTTTCTAGGGCAACTTTTTCTTCTGTGGTTTCAATACACCTCCTCTATCCTCTCCCCGCTGCCAGTCTATATAAAATGTTGCTGCTAAATGTGTCTTCCCTTACCACCACTCTGTCAAACCCTTACACAAATATCTTTCAGGGCAAGCTCTCACCTTCTACATCAAGTGAAAGCATCTCATTTTCAGCTCACGACGCTACACAATTCTGACCCGCCTACATCGCTGTTCTTATTTCCTCCTCCCCACTAACCCTTCCACTGCTTAAGCACCTCCCATGCTTCATCCCAACAACCTGTCTTGTATCTTCTTTCCACTTATTTCCGTGCCTTTTTTCATGGGGCCCCTCATTCTCTAGGGCCTCTCTTCTTTACCTTCCATAAAACAACCTCCCTGTTTAAACCCACTTTTTTTCAGGTAACCTTTCATCAAACACCACCCAGAATTCAAGACTGGACTCTCAGTTGGGGTTTTGTGTCTCTGTATCGTCCAAATCTGATTTACGTCATAGTCCCTTGAGCAAAGAACCACATCTTCCCTTATGTCTGTACAGCTGAGTAAAGCATTAGCACTCAAGTCTATACACACAGCTCTCATTCCCCTCTACTACTCTTCCTGCTTCCTTTGTCTTATCTAGCACCTTTCTGCTCATTCTGTCTTTCTCCCACTCATGATTTTGGCACCTTCTATGATGCTGTTCCTACACCTTGAACTCCTTGTTCTAGTCTTCTAATGCGCTCTCTCCTCTTTCAAATCCCTCCTCAAAGATAATTTCTTCCATCAATTTCCCTATCTTATTCTAGACCAACAGTCCTCACACTCTTCTTTACCTTAACTGTTGTCCCATGTCTAGTCTCGTGGTTATAGTATTGCCTAGTTTAAATTCCAAGTTCTTCAAGGCACAAAGGAGGTATTACTCTGTGTTTCTCAATGCTCCATGTAAGTGTTAGGTACCACAGAAATTCCTTATACACTAACAATTATCCTCTATCTATAAACCTCACAAACTCACCTACTGTAATCCAGCCTGGATTGGTGTAGCTGTTGCTGCTTCAGAAGTAGTTTTGCTTCCTGTTTAGCAAGCAATTGCTGGAGACGTTCCTTTTCAACTTCCAGCTCCATTTTCTGCAGCAGAAGCTGCTGTCTTCTTTCCTCAGACAGCCTTTTACTACGCTCTGTTTCTTTTGATCCAGAGTCCACACTGTCATTCATCCCAGAAACTCGAGAAAGCCTAGAGTAATCACAGGTTTCATGAAGCGGCCCAGAATGTCTTTTGGGTACATGGCTGACCTTTTGGCTATCCTGAATGTTCTCCAAGCTTCCTGGCTGCATACAAGCCCACTGACTCATTTGGTGAGGACAAGTGTTCTGAAATTCACTCATTCTCTGGCCCACATCAGGAGCCATTTGTGTGTGGTATGGGCCCCTTTCCTTTGCTGACAGCATCATATTGTTACATTTTCTGTGCAAGCCATTTTCCACTGGACATTCATTCAGAACCTCCTGTTGGTTGTAGTGGGCTGTGGTCCCATGAGCATGATTATTTCTACAGTGCGGAGGTACTGAAAACAGGGCTGGACTTCCAGACTGTGATGCTTTATTGTTCTTGTATAAAGTTTGTGGTCTAACTATACTTAAATAAGAACCATCCAGTTCCAAAGGTGGTAGCTGGCACGGACTCTTCTTGTTGGACACCTACAATAAGAGAAACAAGCTATCATCTTTCAAAATGTAACAGAGAATGTTAAATTGTATTGTTCCTTAGCCAAATTTGCTTCTCTTCATCAGTTCACAGAGTAAAGTTGTCATACCAGTACTGGAAGATTCGATGCATTGTGCTGATGGACATCTAGCAAGACTCATATAATGTTTATCAAAAGGCAGAGATAAGCCTGCTATCAAATCTACATTTCAATCAGTCTACACAAGTACAATAAATATGAAACTACTGTCTGCAGGATCCTCAGCATAAACAAGTAGCTTCAGAGTACCAAGTAGTTGTGAGTATCTAGGGTTACATAAAATCAACTTGAAGAGTGGCAAAAAACATTAAATGTTAATGTATGAAAATGTTTAATTTTGAATGCCGAGCCAAAAAATCCATTCAGCCACTATAAATACTCTTTGATTGGCCATTACACAGCAGGAGATTTGATGTAAAACATTTCACCTTGCGCTGAATGGGATATTACTTACCGCCGGAAATTTGATGAGAGTTTTTGAAATGTCTTTACAGAAACACAGATAAAAACCGACCACTTTCCGTTAAAATATGGTTCTACTTCAAAAGCTGTCATTTAAATAAAAAAACATGTTTAAATTCAGCTATAAATGTAAGTGATTTTTCAATTAAGTTGGGCAAGCGATTATACTCTGATAAAACTCTGCAGAAAGAAAGCAGTTGTAATTCACATTTGTCATCCCAATGAAAAGTGAACTCGTAGTGGGTGTGTTATATTCATGGCTATTATGTAAGGGACATCAAAATCCTGCTTATATCCTGGCGTATCCTTGCACTGCGGTTTGTCTCGGCAGTTAAGCATTTGTGTTGCTGTGCACATCAGAACAGCAGTGAATCACGCACTCAGAGCTCTTTTCCTAGATGTGTGCGTTAATTTCAGTAACATATTGCATTTAAACTCTGTTTCGGCCCTCAGGCTCTTTGTCAAAGATTTAATTGTGTTTAATTGCAGAAGCCAGGTTTGTTAAAGATAAACAAACCACTTTAGCAGCAGCAAGCAAGCTGAAATTTGGTGGTCACTGATGGACAGAAAATTACAATTTGTATTCTTGTAACACACACAATGGATTAGCTGCTGTCCATATGCACTGGGAGACAATCTCTGCCCCAAAGAGCTTAGATTTAAGAATGCAAGCAACATACAAAGAGATGAAGAGGAATCTAATCCAACTATGTACAGTTTTTGTATGCATTATTTACATTCTTTATATAAACCAACATATCAACTCTATTTGACTGCCCCTCAGCTCCTTCATATTGAGTTTCTTGTAGGCCTCAGAGAAAATAAAATAATGTAGATTATCCCCTAAATACTGATATTTGATTATTTTCAGTTTTGTTTTTACAAAAATTTACTCTTCACCATATGATTGAAAGCCGCACATGCCATGTTTTGCCCCATGAAACCCAATGAATTGGAGGCATCTGCATTAATGTCAGCACTAAATGTGCAAGAAAAGTCTGATGCTAGGACTGGGTGAAAAGTGCAGGACATTAAAATATTTCAGAAGTCAGAGGGGCCGGCAGGGCAACCTACCAGAATTCAACATGCTGCCAGAAGGCAATCAGGAGTTGTTCGTTATTATTTGTTTGGTGCCATCGCTGTGCATGATGATTTTACAGACAAATAAAAACACACTCCCATGTCCCAAGGACATAAGAACGGCCGTACTGGGTTAGACCAAAGGTCCATCTAGCCCAGTATCCTGTCTACTGACAGTGGCCAATGCCAGGTGCCCCAGAGGGAGTGAACCCAACAGGCAATGATCAAGTGATCTCTCTCCTGCCATCCATCTCCACCCCCTGACAAACAGAGGCTAGGGACACCCTTCCTTACCCATCCTGGCTAATATCCATTAACGGACTTAACCTCCATGAATTTATCCAGTTCTCTTTTAAATGCTGTTATAGTCCTAGCCTTCACAACCTCCTCAGGCAAGGAGTTCCACAAGCTGAATGTGTGCTTCCTTTTATTTGTTTTAAACCTGCTGCCCATTAATTTCATTTGGTGGCCCCTAGTTCTTGTATTATGGGAACAAGTAAATAACTTTTCCTTATTTACTTTCTCTACATCACTCATGATTTTATATACCTCTATCATATCCCCCCTTAGTCTCCTCTTTTCCAAGCTGAAAAGTCCTTTATAATCTAAATTAGACACCACACAGAAAGGGATTTCTGGCAACAAATAAAAGATGGGGTGCAAGATGTTAAGGGATATAAGAGAAAAGACCATAAAATAATCCTGTAGCTACATGTTACACATCTGTTCATGGGAAATTCCGCGCAATTGCGGCACAGCAGAAAATGCACCCCCACCCCTGCAGAGTCCCTTTGCTACCTTGCAGAAAATGGAGAAGCAAAGAGAAGCTGCACCAGTACTCACTCACCCCCTCCCCAGCAGCTGGACAGCTCGGACACATCTGTTTGGGAAGCTGTAGGGGGGAAGAGGTAAATCACTGGTGGGAGGGGGGTCTGGGGAGGCCCTGGCCGCCCAGGGACGTTAGTCCCAGCTGGGGGGGTGGGAGATGGAGAACTCCCTCCCTCTTCCATCTGGGGCTGGGTCAGATCAAGACCCAGAAAGTTCCCCTGGCTGTAGGAAGCTCTGCACTGCGTGTAGAGGTGTGTGTGTGTGTGTGTGTGTGTGTGTGTGTGTGTGTGTGTGTGTGTGTGTGTGTGTGTGTGTGTGTGTGTGTGTGTGTGTGTGAGAGAGAGAGAGAGAGAGGGGCTTGGGGGGGCAGGAGGTTTGGCTCAGCGAGGGGGGCTGTTGAGTGTGGAGAGGTCTGAATGCACAGGGGTTGGGCAGACAGGTGGAGCAGCTCCTTGTACAGTGACCCCTCCCCCCACCCACGCGGAATCCCCCCCACTGAGCCCCCTCCACATCAGGAGTCCCCTGCACCCAGAAGTCCCCACTGAGCCCCCCAAACCTCACCCTGCTGAGCCTCACCCTCTGCATCAGGAGCCCCCCACATCCAGACCCCCACCCACTGAGCTCCAACCAGCTGCACCCTGACCCCCCCACTCCACCAAGCCCCACTCCTACAGCCCTCCCCACTGAGCCCTAACCACCTTCACCTGGACTCCCCTGCAGAGTCCCATTCCCCCTGCACCCCAAACCCCTCACCAACCCACTGTGCATCCAGATTCCCCCCTGGACCCAGACCCCGCACCAAGCTGCCCTCACCCAGATTGTGCCACACCGAACCTTGGTACTCTTGAGGGAATTCTCCACCAAAAAATTAAAATTCTGCAAAGTTGTGTATATTTTAATTGTCAAAATAACACAAACACAATAACAATATAATCACACCATTTTCAATTATTTTGGTAATTTATTTCAAAATACTTGTCAGCAAATCATTTAAAATGGTATGATTATATTGTGTTATTTTGACAAATAAAACATGGAGAATTTTGCAGAATTTTAAAATATTGTGCACAGAATATTTAATTTTTTGGCATAGAATTCCCTCAGGAGTAACATCTCACTTCTCACCTTACCGAGTTTAGGGCACTCTTGGGGGAAAAGGACTGCAAGTTGGGTTGGTTCCCAAACTCCTCAGGACCAGGGCTGGGAGCGCATGCAGTTGCTCTCAAACAATCCCCCTGGCCACAGCTCTGAGGTTTTGATGAACCATCTCCAACCCTCCTTAAGTCTTTGAGCCAAGTGGAAAAGGAAAAAAATAGGAGATCCCTAAAAATAAAATCCCCAAGAATTCCTTATTTTACCAGTTTGTTTTATTGACTAAAGGGACCAAAGTTTGTTAAGAAATCTCAGCACATGAACAGGGATGGTATAAAATAATTGCCAGGAGCAGATTTAAGGATAAAGGCCCACACTGCAAATTAACTTCGTGACTGAGACTCGATTAAAAGTCCCTCGAGGCCCTAAAAGGGAGGTCCCAGTTAGCATTTGTTGACCCTGGTCACCATTAAATCTGCCCTGATGGTCTCAGAAATAGCACTGACATTTAAATACTTCATAACAAGCTAGAGAAACTTTACCGTTATTTCACAGTTACCGTATGCTTGCGGGGGGCGGGGGATTCTCATTAATATCACGGAATGCAAGTAGTGTTTTTTAATTTCTCTAGAGGACAGAGGTTATAGTATTAGGTGGAAGTCTCGGTTCCAGTTTCACATGGCTTTAAAGGCCACTCAAGGTCAACCCTGTAAGATAAATTAACTAATTTTGGGTGGGATGGGCAGGGGGAATCAAGCAACAACTTGGCAAGTTATGTTATTTTCTGTTAATGCTTAAATTGAAAACTATAGCAGAATGGCACCAACCATTTAAAAACTAGAGTGACATCCGCACCTGAGCTGGATTATCAGGGCAGGGCACACTATGAACAGCCTGTGATGGGCAGGACAAGGTGGCAAAGGGAAAGAGGAAGAGAATTTTAAGACACACTCACTACTGCATTGTGAACATGAGGAATTAGGTACTTTTATTAGATGAGTTTAAAACAGATATTGCCTGTGGAAGACATGGCAGCCGCAGCGGGCTGTGATGGAACAGATTTGCTTCCCCATTTCGGGAGCTCTCCCGTTCTTTCTGTATGTTATTTAATGACCTACCTTCCCTTAGCTAAAATGTAAACAAACAAAAGATAAACTGCTGCTTGTGATATATGGAGTTAATATGATTTGATCCAATGTGAAACTGCCACACAGAAATAAATATACACTAAAATCAGTTCACATAATTTTGTAAGAGCTAGAACGGAAAACGTGCGGAAGCACTATGAATCTCTTACTGTAATCCTTGTAATTTCTGCTGAGGGCGTCAGAATAAAGTATAAACAAATACTGAGCCCTACATATCACACACACACACACACACACACACACACACACACACACACGTTGCAGCTTACTCAGACAGTCTGCAATTTCTACAAAATTCTCTTAAAAACAAGTTGTGGATGTGCTCTACAGTAGCAATATACACACACTGATACAGTGGGCATATTGTTATTTATGTTGTTTATGTGAAACAAGTAACATAAAAACAGATCTTACAGTCCCTATGTAAGCCAAATCTCCATTGACTTCAATGGGAGTTTTTTCCTATGTAAAACAGTATATTTCCCCCAAAGTAACTATTCTAGCGGTTTTATGATTGAAGAACAAACTAGTACCATCTATATATTTATACAGGTGAAATCCTGGACCCATCGACTTCCCCCAAAACTCCAATCGACTTCAATTTCACCTACAGTGCCTGTCTTTAATGAAATTAATCAATATGATACATTAGAAGACAAAGAAAAGAAACACACGGTGTGATATAATCATTACAGACTGTATCCTAAGCATGACTCCATAGGTGGGTTTTTAGAAGTTTTTTGAAATAGACAGAGGAGACTATTAATTGGGTAGAGTATGCAGAAAGGTGAAATGGAAAGGTTACTCACCATGTGTAGTAACTATAGTTCTTCAAGATGTGTGTCCCTATTGGTGCTCCACTTCAGGTGTGCATGCGCCCCATGTACCTTCAATCAGAGATTTTCATTAGCTGTGTCCGTTCAACCTGCGAATGTGCCCTACACATCCTTGTGCCTTGCACTGAGGCTATGCAGGACTGTGCGGGTGAACTGCCCTCAGTTTCTTCTCTATCGCTACGTCCAACTAAGGAAACTCTGAAGCAGAGGGGCAAGAGGGTGGGTAGTTGAGTACTCATAGTGACCCACATCTCCAAGACCTACTGCACAAGGTGAGTAACCTTTCCTTCTTCAAGCAGTGTCGCTAAGGGCACTCAATTTCAGGTGACTTCTGAGCAGTATCCCCAGGAGGAGGTTGCTTCGGTATAGAGTCTAGGACAGAAGACAGAGCTGCTCACTGCCGTCTCAGATTTAGGGGCACAGACCAAGGAAAAGTGTTTGGAGAAAGTATGTATTGGAGACCACACAGCAGTTCTGCAGATTTCAGGTACTACTGTGTCCTTAATCATAAAATCATAGAATATTAGGGTTGGAAGAGACCTCAGGAGGTCATTTAGTCCAATCCCCTGCTCAAAGCAGGACCAACACCAACTAAGACCAACTTAAGTAAGGCCATAGAAGTTGACTGTGACCTCATAGAGACAGCCAGAATCCTAGCAGGAGGCTGGGTGTTGGCAATCTCACAGCAAGCGATAACACATCTCGAAATCCACCTTGATAGTCTCTGGGTAGAAATAGCGGACCCATTATATCTGTCTGCAATGAAGACAAATAACCTAGGAGACTTCCAGAACAGTTTGGTCCTATCTGTCATCTTAAGTATGGAAGGAAGCTTCCCATCCCAAGTTGCGTGGTGTTGGGGGAAATAAACCAGGTAACTGTATGGTCTGGTTCAGATGAAACTCGAATGATACCTGACACATTCCCTGGACAGTCTGGACTGTTGAACAGCTGTCTCCCCTTAATTCTCTAGCCTGGGGTGCCTTTTACACTGCTATGCTGTCAGAACATCCACTCCTGGCCTGCTCACACAGACTTCAGCCACCTTTTGGAGATATGAAGGGCCTGTATTACACATTTTCCCCAGCCCTCTGATTCTAAAAGTGATGAACAAGATCAGGCAGGACAAGGACAAGGTTATCCAGATAGTGCCTATGTGGCCAAGACAGGTGTGGTATCCTTACCTGTTTCAATTGTCTCCTTGTTCCATGCTTCCCTCATCTTCACTCTCAAGTGCTTCATCCCAACATAAAGATTCTTCTCCTCAAGATATGAGTCCTCGATGGTTTGTGGGCATAGAGTTTATCTGTTCAGTAGAGGTGTCCCGCACTGAACAGGACTCTGCAGTGTTACGAGTGGACAAGAACACTACTTCAAGCAGTTTATAACTGAAAGCTCTGATATTCCACTGCACTCCATTGTGACAGGGCATCGTCCTGTTCCCGACTCTTGCAAGGTCGTGTCACTGTTTCAGGATTTGCCAGCCCCCCCACAGAATCCAAGATCACCTCATTAATTGAAAGAGTGACTCTGATCGATGTTGCCAATTGAAGGGTATCCAATAACTTGTGTTGCAATTCCTTGACCTCTTTGAGTGGTATCTTAAAGGAGTCTGCCATGCACTTGATGTGGTCTTGGAATTGCTTACCGTCATCAGCCATAGACAGTGGAAGAGGCATTCCTGCTTCATCAGGAATGATGAGACGGTAGTGGTTTGAGAAGTAGTCTCCTCATCTCCTCTAGCTTCCTGTTCCTCAAATGTCTCCCCCTGCTGGGGAATGGTCTGAGGTGGTAGAGACTGTCTCCCCCCTTATCCTTATCGGCTAGGTTCGGAGCTCTTGACCATTGCTGTTGGTAAGCAGCCAGGGAATCCCAATATGACCATTCCAGGGGGAGGGTCCATACAGGGAAGGGGTGGCACCCAGGGTTGCGCTCACCACTTGTGATGTCTTGTTCTGGATTCCTCTCTATCTCTGTGGCCCACACAGAAAGGATTCCTATAAGGGTGGCTAGGAGAGGCTGAATGGAAGTCCCCTTCACCCTCCTCCTCAAAGAGCAGTGGAGAAGCCCCAGTTGATAATGGTGGTGAATTGGGTGGTACCAGTGATAAATGAGAGTCCAGAGACTGAACTACTCTCAGTACCAAGGGATCCTTGATGCCCATGATCAATGGAGACTGCGGTTCCTCCGCGACAGTTAAGTCCTTTGAGTACTGAATGGCATGTCGGTACCAATGGGATAACTTGTCTGGAAGTAGATGGTACTGAGGGTTAGAAGGCTCCAAGGAGGATGCCAGACATAGATGTTTCAATTTATATGGTACCAGTGGTAGGGGTGCATCTGATAGGGACCTGTTTGGAGGAATGTCCCTCCTTGCCGTCCCTGTCATGCTTGGTCCATCCTGAGGCTCGCTCAGAGCCGTGTTTGCTCTTGGAGGAGCTTCTTGGTTTTCTCTTGGAGGAGCTTCTGGCCCTGGCGGTACTGGAGGAACCTTCAGCCTCCACAGTATTGGATCTAGAAGTCGACAATTTTGAGACCATTGACTTAGCGGGAGACCAAGGTCTTTATGGAGCAGACTCCTTACGAGGTGAGTCAGAGACCCTCTTCCCGGGTCTTTTAAAGGACTATGAAGCCTTCTCCTTCATGGGGGAGTATTGGGCCAATAGATCTGCCCAGCAATTGGTGTACTCTGATGAGCATTCGATCATCAGACGCCTCAGCTTGATCTCTCAGTTCTCTCTGAACCTAGATTTCAGGGCTAAACAGAAGTTACACTCCTGGGGGATGTGCAACTCTCCTAGGCAACGGAGGCCCCTGAAGTGGTCAACAATAACCGGGATAGACTTGTGGCAAGTGAGACAACGTTTGAAGCCTGGAGAGCCAGGAATGCTCTCCCAAGGAAGGCAAGTCTCCCTGATGGGAGAAGCAGGGGGGAGGCATTCCTATCACTAAAAACTAAACTAACTAACAACTTATTAAGATAAACTAACACTAAGGAAAAGATTCTAATAGGACAAGGCACGCTGGAAGCGGACAGGCTACAGGTCCATCTCAGGGCAAGGCAGTGGAGAAGGAAGTGGGGCCGGTTCGTCTGCACAGCCTTAGACAGCCTTGGTGCGGGGCATGAGGATGTGTAGGGCACATGTTCGGGCCGAATGGACACTACTAACAAAAATCTCCAATCGAAGGCATATGCACACCTGAAGTGGAGCACCCATAGGGATACTACTTGAAGATGAAGAGAACCTTACAGACAGCCAAAACGAGTGCTGCTACGCAGGATGGTATCTTGAAGAGTGCCACTGGCACACATTACTAACATAACTGACATACACTTTACATACAGATTCTGAAACTGGAATGAAATTAACAAGTACACTGCTGAAGTGCAAACCAGAAGAGACTCCAGCTCATACTCCACTCTCTCAGCTGTGCCAACTCTGCAGTGCTAGCAGGGATGAAAAGTAATAAACACTTATTTTTGTCACTAAAACAGAAATTATTCTAAACACGCCTCAGAAAACAGGTGTGGGGAAGAAACTGGTGCCATTTTAACAGTCTCTTTTTTAACTACAGACACAGTTTAACTACGGTATAAAGTCTTGTAAAGGAACTACTCTCTGAAATCGTTATTAAGAAAGAATTTCCCTAGAAGAATGTACAAAATGAAAGTTTTGAAATAAATGAGTAAGATCTACTGAAGTCCAGCTTTACCTTTTCTTTTTATTGCACAATCTTTTATTAAAATCTCCATTACAAAAAGTCTAAGATGAATCATTATAAAGTGCTTTGATCGTATGATGATTGTCTGCATTAATACCTATGATAGATAAGGGAGATAACTTAAAAGGTTAGTTGCCTATTTTCCTAGCTGGAGATAAGGTGCTGTGTTCCTCATGAATGATGTATGATTACAATTGCTATATTCAAGTGCATAATACAAATGGTCCATATTCAAAGAAATGATGTGTGGATGCCAGGAGGGCTGCATTTTTCATGTGTAATCCTATTGAACTCAGTGGGACTGCACAGGTGGGACTGAGACACAAATTGGCCACAAAGGTAGAGCTATGGATAGGCAATGATATATGACTGCAAAAGAACACCTATGATGGTTTGTGGAACCCATCTATGTATGAATTCTAATTTGATTTCTTGAACTCTCTATGTATATGCCTTTTGGCTATCTTTTGCTGGAATCTTGCATCATACTGCTTGTGTTAAAGGGGCACTGGTACCTAGGTGTCTGCCTCTGAAGGAGACTGTCATTAAAGACCATCAACAACGGAATGGGACTTGCCTTAGTAGAACAATGTTAGGTAAAACCAGTTTCCCAAGTCTGGACTCCAGGTGGATGGTAACCGAACAGCAGAGCAACTGACAGAAGACCTTGATCAACTGGGGGGTAGGAGGGATGGTGACTTGAGGCTGATCAGGAGGATCCATAGCAGTGGGAACTGGAAGTTATAAAAGGCTGAGGGCTGGTCAGAGAGCAGCTTTCTCTCAACAACCAGAACAAGAAGAGAAAACTTAACTGGAGGAATGTGATCCAGCAGAGGAGACCTGGGAACCCCAGAAGACACCAACCAAGACCCAAAAAACCCACTCAAGAGTGGTGAGAACTCTGATGGAGAGAACTGTGTATAGCTGTTTCATTATTTTGCATGGATCTGTACATCTCTTGTGCTGTCTAAAATAAAGAGTGATTGGTATAGAAATTCTTTTGTAAAAAGTCTGTCTTATTGGCTTCAACTATCCCATGTCCCTGAAGGGTTAAACTATAAACCAGAGTACCCATGCAGATGGAGCTCTTGGGAAGTCATTGAGGAGTCTTGGGAGGTTCTGCACTGGTCTTGGGGCCTAGGTCAGCTTGACTGCAGGGTCTCACTTCTGAGAAGTGGTACCAGAGAGACAGTCTAGGCCTAGAGGTCAAAGAAAACACCCATGACTGGAACCCATGCAGAGCCAGACGGAAGGGAGTTTAAAAGCACATGGATCCAATGTGTGTATCCAAACAGCAGCCTGGTGAATGTCCAGCAAGGGGGAGCTTGACTAGGTCTGTGGCTATACATGTTCTATTTAAGCTACAACAAAAATATGCTGCGATTAACTTTGTTAGTTCTCTTTGCTAGCAGTGTTTGTACTGGAAAGTCAGATGCACAAGAAACCTGGACTCACAATGGCATTTGAGCCTTTGCTGGCAGGCTCCTTTAGCATTCATCGTTATTCACAACAAACATACTGCCCTCTCTCTAGCTTTGCAAGTACTGTATGCAACTAGTCTTCTCAAAAATGACATTATTGTTCTAAATGAGCCAACTGTCCTTAAGCTCGCTACTAAAGCAGTCATCAATAATACAGTGCTCCAAGAAAAAATAATACAAAACCAGGATTGAGAGCGAAAGATCCTTTTAAATTCAGTCTCTGAAGATATTGTGAGTAGAGTGCCTATTAAGCCACAATGCTAGCAATACAGGGCAATGTGATGTCTGACCATTAAAATTAAGCAAACATGTTTGCTTTGCAAAACACAACCATACAGAACCTGCTTGCATAATGGAAAATATGCCACCACACTAATCTTGACAGCACCAGGTCTAACTATTAACATTCAATGTGCTGCCAACATTATAAAAACAGAAAATCACAATCTTCTGACTTCAATTTTTTACTCCTGCCCTTTATTTTACTGAGGAATCAGTAGTTCAAGACCTAGATAAATATTTCAAAAACTATACTATTTGTGAGCAGAGCAGGTCACTACCATTTCCCAGTGCATTTGGAGTTCATGTGAAATAAGGGCAGCAGAATGATGAGCTGCATTTTTAACATAGGCATACACAGAATAGTTGTCTAGCTATAGAGAATGCGTAATGCAACATCTGCACTGTATGCTTTGCCAAAGCCCCATCCCAAATAAATGTAGTGCATTTTCCCTAGTGCAATTAACTCTCAGACTCTGGCAGGTTTTGCTAGAAGATCATCAAGGTAGATTACCTTCCAGCATATGAACTAAATACTTACAGGTGTTATATCATCAGTTATTACTTACAAACTTCTGCATTTAACAAGACATCCAGGCAAATGAATGATCTAATTTATGAATTATTTATAAGAATTTCACAGCATGCTCCTGGCGTCATCCATGGCCTTTTCCAGGTCATATGACACCAATTAGAGCTGAATTTTAAATTATTCAATAACCTGAACTCTCTTGTCATTTAACATATAGATATCAATGCAGTAAACAAGTTAAGTCTAATGGGCCCTGGAGGTTTGCGTTCCTCCGCCCATCAGCAGCAGGGGCTTTGTGCTATTGCCGGAATAGAAAATAATAGAATGCAGCAGTCAAAAACATTTGCAAGGTTTTAATAAGTTCTTTTGGCTCCCTTAGGGATTTTAGCATAATTTACAAGCGCTGAATCTAAAACACATTAAAGTCCTTAGCAATGTGCTTTTAAACAAAATTAGGACAGACCAAAAAAAGTGGGTCTGTGACACTGACAATACAGAATAGGTCCCTAATTTGAACTGTAGTAAAACAGATAGTAGGTTGGATATGCTATTCACCACCTATTATCTTTTCCCTCTCTTACCTGGTATTCAAAACTAGCCCCAGAAGCAACCTATCTTTAAAGGTAAGACTATGGGGAGAAAGGGAAGAGTTCATATGATAACCATTAGTAAAGACGTATACTTGACACTCCTCAGTCACTGACTATGACAGGAAGAGGAACCATTGCCCCATGCATGGGCTTCCTTTTGCACCTGTTCAAAGACTGCATTTTAATTGCACTTCAAGGATTTAGATGCTTCCTGAGGTTCAAAGAGATAGCAGGAAGGACAGGTGGAGTGGGAAAGTCCTGTTGAAAATTAATCAGAATCTCGATGGTTATAGTTATTCAAATGAATGCCAGAATACAGAGTAATGATGGCTGTAACAGGAGGATGTACCAAATAAGTGCAAACCCATCTATGCATAAAGGAGTAACCAAAGAAACTCTCTGGTTACTCCAGGGGAGATAGACCAACATATCTCACCTCTGTTCCATGGTGTTCCTAGCTCCAACCTACCTGTAATTTCCCTTTTGGCCCCTGTTCATGAGTTATTCAATGGCACATGAGGCCGCGGGATAGGGTGGATTGGTATCTACCGGTATAGAAAAAGAAGAGCTGGAAAATCTCATAGAATATGTCCAAATAGTGAATCAAACTAGTTGTAAGGCATTTTGCTTTGGCTACCTTCCTAGGCCTGATTGCATCCATGTTCAAATCCTAGGCAGCATCTGATGATTGCACATTAAGCCCAGTAGCATGGAGCATGGGCAGCAAAATTTACTTTTCAGTAGATGGTAATGGTGTTAAATATGTGCAAATCTACTCCTGCAAGCTCACTTTTTTCATATTATCCTAAAAAAATAAAAAAAACACATTTACACTTGGAATTTCAGATCTAGCATATTATGGGCTCCGGACCTTCTTACCTACTACTGGGCGCTTCAGAATTCAATCATAATTTGGTCCAAAGCTGTGCTCTCTGACCAAAACACAAGACAAAAGGGCAGATGCACCATGACCTCTCTAAATAGCCATTTTTACTGTGATTAAATAGAAGCCAAACACCTCTGGGGAGATGAGCAGACAGACGTTGCTGTGTGAAGGTTACTATTGCACTTGCCATTAAAACAGCAGTATTTGCCAGCACATACACATCTCAGTGATATCGGACATGAGTTTTCCCCAATGCAGAATTTTAAATGGCAACCACTGTACATTCAGAAAACCCACCTCGTCGAAAATTACAACTTGCTCCAAAAGGCAGGTGTCTCCCGCAGGTTCCTTTGGATTTGGATACATGCTACAGACCGAGAGAGCTCTTTGCTGTGAATCAGACGCTACCAGAAAGACGGAAGTCTTTTAAATAGCAACACGTGCACACACAGAAGGATTTTGTTTTAGAGAAACAGGTAAAAGTAGAAAGCTATTTACATAAGAGAGAAATTCCACAAAGACAAAGCTGGAGAGAATCCCCCAGTTTAAAGAAAAAAATAAATAGGAAAGCTGTGCCCAAGTGAGTGCATTCTAGCAAAATGTCTTTGCAATAGAGCCAATCAGCATTTAGATTCGGTTAATGATCCTGTGTCTGGGAAATAATTCATAAAAAGTAAACAGCAATTTTCATGTGGCTGCCCTTTTGATCTTACATTTGTAGGGAGTATCCTGAGGCTAGCTTTCGGCGCCCCTGTGGCTCCAGCTGATTGACCTCTATTCTGCTCCTCAAGTAGCGATTATGCCAAGGAATAACAACAAGAATTGCATGGAGGCAGACAGTTCAGTGTAATTCAGTTAAAGACAGGCTGACTCATTGTGCCAGTGTCAAAGAGTTTCACACAAGAAAAAGTAAAGCTTTTTAAGTGCACTTTTTATTTTGCAAAGATGCTAAAATAATTTGGAATGAGGATGGGATCAAGACTAACTCATCAGAACTTGATTGCTGGGCAAAGGATAGTGTATGGGGGGGAAGGACCGTGCACAGCCTAGCCCTCTGAGTATGGGCTAAGCAAAGGAAAAGTGATAAAGCTCTTGCAACCAGTTAAATTGGAAACATGGTAGGTACTTGGCCTCCCTGTGGACTTTAAAGAAATGGTTACTGTGGTTCTTTGATACATGATACGGGCGTGTATTCCATTTAGGTGTGTGCGTACCCAGCTGGAGAATTTTGCCTAGCAGTACCCATAGGAGGCGGCGCTCACACCTCGTGCTCATAGAGCCAGGGGACGGGCTATGAGGCAGTGCTGCCCCGACTCCCCTCAGTTCCTTCCCACCAAACGCCCAGAGACTTGACTCCAGTGCAGAGGGGATATACGGTTAGGGTGACCAGATGGGGGAGGAGGGGTGCCCGCCGGCAGAGCAAAAAAAAAGAAAAGAAAAACAGAGACCGATTTTATCGGAATGTCTGGTCACCCTATATACGGTGGGTCTTGGAATACATGTCTGCATCACATCTTGAAGAACCACACTTACAGTAAGTAACTGTTTCTTCTTCTTCTAGTAGATGTAGCCAGGTATTCCCCTGGGGTGACTCACAAGCAGAACACCACTCCTTGGTATGGGCTTCGCCTAAGCACAGCAAGCACCGCATCTGGGAATCTTTATTGGGGATCACTCCCCCATATAATGAACAATGTTTAAACCCCAGTGAGGTCATCACCAGGGAATTACTTAAACTACAGCTAACTAACACTAAATCAAACTAACACTATACAAGGGGTACTGTAACTATATACAACTAAGAAATAGAGAGGTTGTGAGGTTTGGAACCACACAGAGCTCTGACTCCAGCCATGGGTGGTAAGAAGGAACTGAGGGGTGCTGAGGCAGGGGGAGAGGCTATGAGCACGAGGCGCAAGCATGGTCTCCTACGGGTGCTGCTAGGCAAAAATTCTCTGCACACACACCTACGCAGAATCCACAGCTGCATGCACTCGAAAAAGAAGTATATATGCTGTATTCCAGGAAAATGCTAATAGTTTAAAGCTCCGAAGTCTAAGTGACCAGGAACGTCTTCCTAAGATAAGAAGGGAGAAGGTAAAGGAGTGCCTGGAATCCAAAGTTGAACACTCCTGATGTGATACAAAACTGAAGACAGAATGCCAATGAAAAACCCCCAGTACTGTGATGACAGAAGCACAGGAAACATTTGCACACACTAGAAACTCTAAATAGTATAAGTGGATGTGTAGGTAGGAGGTGATGAAGTGAGTTGTTGCAATGACACTGCTCTGGATGAGTCTGAATGGCTAACAGGATAGCCTTTGCTGGATTGAGCTAGCAGAGTTCCACCACTGGTACACCCTTGCAGATGAAGACTCCAGAATTTAGCTCCTCCTCCAGTCTTTCCTTGTAAGTAGCTCATCAGTTAGTGCATACACCTATTTAATGAGACATTTGGCAGGCACTATTGCAATAGGAAACATTACATTACTTATCCAAATCAAGATTTTACTTCATGACTGATTTAAACAGGAAGAGAATGTATAAGTAATAGCTCCCGTTCAAAACTATCTACAAGCCTGTGAATGGAGCATGCAGACTTTTCTCTGGGGATGGCGGCATGTGCCTGTTTATTTTACGGGATGTAGGGTAACCTCTACTGCTGCATATACACACATACAAATGCCAAGGTGTGTAAACATCTGAATGCACAAAACACATTTTCGATTGGCACTGCTTGATTATAATCAGTCCACAGCAGAGGCAGAAGCAGTCGCGAGATGTTTTAGACTGCATTGTGTATGCAGAATGCTGGATATTGCGACACCAGTATGAGCCAATATCAATAAGATTGATTAGCATGATGTGTATTTGGTGATGTCGTCTGAAAAAGTGACTGAGTGGCTGGTGTACAGAGTGCTTTAAATGAATGGTTAGCAAGATCCAGTACTCAAAGAGGATCACTGAAAAGAAAATCCATAACCTTAATTTACATTATTTCTATAACCTGCACTGTGGGCTGACACTAGAAGTACAGGCATGATTAGGCAATGACCAGATTTGGCATCCCCATGGTAACACAGGCAGACGTAGGCACATTACCCCTGTGCCCAACCATCTTCTTAATATTGCACCGAAGGGGGTTGTATGTGGTCTCTGCCAAAAGCTAAGAACCAGCTGATTGTCATGGTTATTGTGAGATGTTTGTATTGGAAACAATTTTAGAGCTCTGTAATATGCAGGATATTATGCTCCAAATCTGTTGGGAGTGAAACCTAACACCTGAGGAGGGGGGTAATCTGCAAGCTGACCCAATCAACATGTAAACAATGAACATCTGTGGAGACCACCTATGTTTACTGCCTGGACTTGATGCAGGCCGGAGATTTACAGAGGCCAGTGAACCCCGGGAGAGTTCTCAGAACAGGGGCCCCCCGGGCTAAGAAACAATAGCGTGTGACTGTACATGAGAAGAAATGGCCCAAGTGGTTATCCATTACAGAGGAATGACTGTCAGCGGGAGTTGTCTCATGAACAGTGGATCCCAGCTCTCTGAATCGGACAAGCGCTGCAAGAACTAATCAGTAGTGAGAAATACCTTGCTACACAGGAAAGTAACTTGTTAAAACGTGTAGGCTATAAATTGTGGTTTTAACTGTAACCTTGGGTTTCCAAATCCTTATACTTGGTTTTATTTTAAACTTTACCTCAAACTCAATTAAATAAACTTCAGTCTGGTTTTACTAACAACCTAAGTGCCTTGTGCTAAGGAGAGTGTTGAACTGAGGTGAAACCAGTGAACTGGGGTCCACTGTTTCCATGGAGGCCAGGGATCGGTGTACATTGCGGGTGATCAGAGGATAGAGAACTGAGCACTCGAGTGTAACAAAGTGGGGTGTGTAAACTGAGAGCCTGCAGAGGGAAAGAGCTGGGCTTGTGGAGCCCGGAGGGAGCACCAGTGCTGTCGGGAGCTGGTGGCTGGGGAGAGTTTCCCCTGGTGGGGCACAGACAGGGCTCCTCCCACTGTATGGTGGTAGTAATTCACCTTGGACTCCTTGGGTAACCATGAAAAGCATCACACCCATATTGCTCACTACTCACCTGCCACCAACCAACTGAACTCAGCAATGCACCTGGCCCCTACTCTAAAATGGTGCCCAGTTTTAATTTTGTCATGTGTGACTAACGTCTCTAGTTCCCAGACACAGCTCAGAATGCACTGCAGTGCCACCTTTTGTTTCCATCTGTGGTCCAAAATCCTCTACACGGGCACATTTTGTGAGCATGTTGAAGGGGACAGCACAAAGGATTTGGCATGATGTAATTAGTTCAGGGACACAGACCTTTCAGAAGGCACCAGTGCCCATGACTCTTTTGGAAGCACGCACCAAAACTTCACAGTAAGAGAACAGTTCGGTACTAACTCGTTGGGCGTGTCAGAACTTTCTAAAGGCACAACTCGAGATGCAGCGACTTGGGTGGCTTTCTATCTATCTTTAAAGATGCCACTATGTTCTAGTACGGACTGAACTAATGTCCCAAGACTTGTTCTTAACACAGCTTGCCAAAGTCTGAAAAATCCATTCCTGAATTCAGAAGTTATTTCAGGCTAGATTTTAAATTGCATTTTAAATTATTTTTTATACCTTGTCACAAGAGTTGCACTGCAGCTGTTCTTGAGCTCAGGATTCAGTAGAGAATAATAATGCTTTGAGAAAGGGAATTTCAAAAGTGCTCCACACTGGTCTAATTCAGTTCCAATTGAAGTCAATGGTAAAACTCTGATTAACGCCATTGGGAGCAAAGTTAGACCACACTGCTGGGAGCAGTTGAAAAATTTCACCCTAAATTCTCATGTGT
The DNA here is from genome assembly GCF_002925995.2 of Terrapene triunguis. Classification (NCBI taxonomy): domain Eukaryota; kingdom Metazoa; phylum Chordata; order Testudines; family Emydidae; genus Terrapene; species Terrapene triunguis. The sequence continues at coordinate 120,225 of NW_020664420.1, read as the reverse complement.
TCAGTCAGGTATTTAAAATGGGCTTGCTTTAATTAGCTAAAAATCTAATATAAATTATAACTGATTGTCTTGATCACAGAATATTCATATGAGGGGAGGTCGTGCAGCTGGCTATTTCCTGAGCAGACAAAGTAGAACAGATTCAGTTCTGCAAGACTGAACAGGAGTCCGTTTCCATGCTTCTCCTGAGACCGAAAAATGACTTGGCACCAGACTGTATGAGTGCAAGCCCCAGCTTGAAATACTTATGAAACAAGACAAACCTGTGGTGACTGTGAGTCAACTCATTAAAATCACTAAGGATTATTTAAAGTCCCAATGCCTGACATTCAGGTCCTTCATTAGTTGTTGTTGTTTTTTTTTGTTTGTTTGTTTGTTTTTTTTTTTATAATGACTTGGTAAAGAACTTACAGGCTCAAGCTGGAGATGGGGGGGTTTAACACCCCAGCTGTTCATTAAGTGACCAGTAAAAGGGTTTCAGTGCTGCATGATATTTTTGGCATGACGTGTTAAATGTGATCAAATGGCAGCATTTCAGTGTCTATTCTTGAACTCTTCTTTCTGATGACAGAACAGTTGCGACGGTACAAGCCCAGCTTCCAGTCTGCATAATGACCAGAAGCAAACTAATCAGAGCTCTTGAATCAGTGTCTGTTTCATGATAGTAGATAAGATTAATAGTTTTGTGCTGATTTACCATTTCCTAGAGTAGCGTTAACACATTTACAGGGGAGGGATGTGTACTGTAAGAAGCATTCTTGGAAAAGGGCAAAACCAGAGTGTGGCTAACATAAGAGTGGCCACAGTGGGTCAGACCAAAGGTACATCTAGCCCAGTATCCTGTCTTCCGACAGTGGCTAATGCCAGGTGCCCCAGAGGGAATGAACAGAGATAATACCATAAAAAAATCGGAGCTTTTGAGGAACTAGAGTCGCTGTGTAGCATTACATGTGTCAGAACATCATAGGGTGCGTGGTTATTTTATGATAAGATTATCTAATGTTGATATCTCCCCAGAGTCACTTGTAATAAAAATATTGCCAAGTTACCAATTTTAATTACTGGATTTCTGAAGAAAATAGCATCAAATTCCGTGGGAAAAAGTCAACAATGTATAACCTGATTTTTCTGAAGGTGGCAAACACTTCAAAATCAAACTCGGGAACTGGAGAACTTTAAATATGAGGGTATGGAGTTCACCAGAGAGTTCTGAAATTGTTCACACTCCCCGCACCAAGCACCAGTTGTCATGACACAGGATAGTTCAGTTTCACAAGATGTAGGAACAAGAATTCCTCAAGTCTAGTTTCCTGTCTACATCAGAAGCCCATATCTGATGCCTCAGAAAAATGCATTTAAAAATAAATCCATGGTACCTCGATATGTAGTCAACTGTGAAATGGTGCACGAGAGGGAAATTCCTTCCTTCCCCTGAGGTGATGAGCTTACTCTCCAAAGCATAGCATTTTATTACTCTTATTTCAGCATGCATGTTTACAATTATTAATGTCCATAACACTATCCACCAGAATGAGCAACCTTCACCATAACAGTTACCAAGAGGGAATTCTATAGGCTTTTTCCTGGATGCGGTTTCTGCTTGACAATCTCTTCAGAGCCTTCCACTGCCTTGGCAAAGAACTAGCCTTAAGCTGATAGCACTGGCAGCCAGTAATTTCCCTAGAAATACAAGACCCACAATCAACTTTCCATACTTGTGAAGCTACCTATGTACATATCACAGAATCATAGAATATTAGGATATCTTTTTCCCACTAGTCAATGCACAATAGCTAAATGACTACAGGCTAGTTATCTTCACAGACTCCAGTTGTAGATCAGGAATTTCAGTTTCAAAAGGAGATACTCAGCATAGACTATAAGAAATTGTCTCCAAAAATAAGATCTTGTCAGGAGCAAATAAAGTAACACTAAAACAAGAGGAAGAAACCTCAAACATGAGACCTGTGCCAACTTCAAAAACCTCTCCTTGCCATAATAAAGGTTTGGACAACAATAAAATTGCAACCATAATGATGGACACAGTTAGCAAACTTATACCGCACAGTCTGACCCTGACTTTTTAATCAAACCTCATTATGATCTAGTTAAAGGAGCCAAGAATACAGAACTGTCTTAACATGGTTTTAAGATTCATTTTCCTGGTGGACACAGGAACAAACAGTTGTGCCTTAATCATGTTGGAACTGGATGCTCTTACATGGTTGTAATTTTAGCATACATGGAACCGGAGAATAAGAGAGGGTTAGGCAACTTTAAAAAGCAGTTAGTGATTAAGGAAAAACTTAGTTTGAAAACCCAATGAAATTCTTCTGCTTATGCACATCAGACATTGTATAGATGTACACACACAAATAGAGTCTGTATTTCTCTTCCCTTGTTCTTTTACTATTAAAGATAGCTAGATGAAAACTAAATCTGTGTTTCTCCAGAGTTCACCTGTGCCTACTGTTTATTTCTCACCTGAAGTCATACTCCTGACATCATAATCATTTTCACTGCCACAATTTGAGAGGATTATGGCCAGGCAGGGACTAAACTGTGGGAGCAGATGAATTCTTAGGAAGCAAAGAGCCTGTTTTCATGCAAATGTCCTTCATAATAGAGAACAAAAGAACAAAGAAAGAGAAAATACAGAAAACATAAGATACCAGAAGCAGCACTCTTTCCAAATACAGTGCTTCCCCAAAGTTCCCTTTGAGGCATCAGATGCTGTTTAAAGACTGTCTACAAAATCATTATTTTTTAAAAGAAAATTGTTTATTTACTGGTTGGTTAAAAAAAAAAAAATCCTTTCTCTTCTTTATCTTAGAGCCATGTAATAATACATAGCACTTCCAGAGCACTTTTAATCTTCAAAATGGATTATAAACATTACTCTTCAGCATTCCGGTGTGGTAGTTAAGTATTATTATCCCCATTCTACAGATGGGGAAATTTAGGCAAAGTAGTTAAGGAGCTTGCCCAAAACCACAGAGGGAGTCAGTGCCAGAGTTGGGATCTCAGTTCTCCTACCACTAGAGACCATGATACCTCCCCCACCCCCTCTTCTCTATTGTTTAGTGAATATCTGGTCCAAATTTCAGAATAGCTAAGCACCTGCAGTTCCTATTAAAGTCAGTGAGGTCTACTGGTGCTCAGCACCTCTGAAGAAGCAAACTAACTGTGTGCATTATGTAACTATTCATTTAGAAATGTGACCTTTTGAAAATGCATCGTGGTTGAAACTGAACGTCAGCTTTCCTTCTAACATGAATCAAAATTACAGTTGAGATGCAAAACAATAAGGGTCCTTTATGTAAGCAGACATCAATGCAACTAGCTATATTGCAGCCACTATTACTGTGATACCCACAGCAAACAGACATACCATTTCTGGGCTCTCCTTTTATTCAGACTCCAAGTAAGTAATGCTTCCCTTGGCACATTCTGCCCACGGCTGCTATAGCTACAGTGGCAAATTCCGTGCTCAATTTTCAGCACAGGTGCAAGTGCCAATGTAAGCATGGCTCGGGCTTTTCCAGCAGTACTTGACGACACAGCGTTCAGGACACTTGAGCTCTGTCCACACTAGTGATTGCACTGGTGCCAAAGATCTGCCATTGTATTTGGTAGTGTAAATGTAGCCAGAGCCTGCAGCCTATGAAACAATTATATCACTGCCACGTTCCGGGGTGCAAATCAGACCAATGGAGATTATTTCACCACCTGCCCTGTAACCCTGGGTGCCTTAAATGCTCTGCTGCTGGGGCTCACAGCCCAGACATCAACAGCAAGCAGACAAGCATGTAGTTCCCCGAGCATTTGTGCACTGCGCAGCCCTGGTTCTGTACTCTGACCTCAACAGCCTGCCTACAACATAACAGCCACACCCTGTTTTCCACCAGACTCGGTTACTACTTGCAGGGCGACCCCAACACATGTCCAGGCCCGAATTTCCCCCAAACCATCTGCACTGAAGTGTTCAGCCCTCTCCTAGAACACTCAGAAAATTAATCATGTCCATTGCTCCTTTAAAGAGACAAAAGCATAGCTTATAACTTTAACTAGCATTAACAATCACTTCAGTGCAAATACAGCACTGGGTTGGTTTAGATTAAAAGTAAAACAAATTTATTCAATCAAAAAGTGACAGGTTTTAAGTGAGTTCAAATACAAAGGATAAAGACAAAATGGTTGCAAACAAATAAAAGTAAAATATGCTTCCTTGTACCTAAGGCTTAACTCAACAAGCTACTGCCTGCGTTCAAGGTAGATTTCATACCAATCTTTTTTCCAGGGCCGGCTCTGGCTTTTTTGCCGCCCCAGGCGAAGGAGCCGGGGGGGGGGGGGGGGCGGCCAGAGCGCCGGGGGGAGGGCGGCGAGCCCGGCTGTGGCCCCGCTCTCCCCGGCGGCCGGAGCGCCAAGCCGCCCCCCTCCAGGTGCCGCCACCAGCTTGGGTGCCTGGTGCCTGGAGCCGGCCCTGCTTTTTTCTTCCGAGCCATGGCTGACTCTCCCCCAGTCAGGACCTTCCACAAAAGTACAAAGTGCTGGTTTCCCTTGTTTTCCTGGATGAAAGATCTTTGCCTAAGCAAGTTTCTCACCTAAGTTCAGTTCCTAGAGACTTCAACCCCCTGGGCTGATGGACCCATTTTTTCTCACCTTGCAATAGCTCTGGCCCCTTGTGTCTCCCCAGTGATGGATGCCAAGATGGCTTCTTTTTTCTTCTTCTATCTTCCCAAACTCACTGTTTTGTCCCCAGACTCAGGATGACCTCATGCTGTTCTTCCCTTCCAGAGGACTTCCCATCTCCCTGCGGATTTGTAGGTAAATGGGGCTTCCATTGTTTTTGGTCACACCTTAATTTCATTGGAGACAAGCAGCTAGCTGCCCTTCCTCCTGTCTGGGAGAAACACTGTTTCTCCCTTTGTTTGGTCACAAACTTTAAAGCATAATCATCAGAGCGTATTCATAATCCCTCATATAGTGTTAATACATACATTTTACAATGATACTAATCACCAGTTGTCATTAGCTTTCAGAAAAGACCCTACTTTTACAATACAGTAATGTTGTTTATAATCAGTTCATTCGATTGCTTATCATTTGAGGTTCAGACCCCGCAACAGGACATCTCCCCCACTTGCTCGGTTGATGACTTTTTGTTTACCTGTTATGTAAATGTACCCTCATTGTCTCTGCCTGACGGCCAGGCTGGTCAGACAAACACACACAAGCCACACACGCTCCTCTGTCCAGGGCAAACTGGGCTTATGTATTGCTCACCAAACACATTTTGAGAACATAATTCTAAGCACATATTTATAAATATTTGTATGCACCCATATATAGATCATTCAAGAATATTAGTGATCAGTGAGTTATTAGTTTTCCAATGATATCTTACAAGACACCTTTTAGATACAAATTATGACAACAGTGTTTCAGGTGTATTAAGCATGTCTGGTCCGACAAGAGTTGCTGACACAGAGTAGTGAACTACAAATGGGCTTCTATGTCACAATTACCTGCTTGTACTCCCTCATAATGTCCTGGATCCCAATCCAGCATTCTGATGAGGAATTTGGAACAACCATTGCAGAAAGTGCTCCAACTATATATCTCAGAGACTTGAGTTAAAGAGTTATCAAATAACCCAGGACATGACATCCTACTCTTCAGAATAACTCTCCCATTACTTCTTGAATGGGCAAATGCCTAAATGTCTCCAGCTGTTCACTGTTTGGGAGTATTCTGCGTCTCTTGTGTATATCCACAGAAGAGGGACACAGCACTTGACAATCCTTTAAGGCATCTTCCATCTGGATGAAGGCAAATAGAAGTCTTTACCAATGATCGTGACTACAAGGAAGAGACAATGTAACAGCCTGATGTATGGCTCCCAGACATTGCTAGACTGAGTCAGTCTGTAGAGATGTTAAGGGCTCCAGGACCCAGCCACGGTTCAGTAAGAGAAAAAGCATGCTACTTTGTTTACAAGACCCCATGTTTTGAGATCAGGCTCCATATCTTCCAGTGCTTATTAGCTTTTAAATACCTCATCTCAAAGTCATGCGGGTCTCCATACAGGAGTATGCCTTAGGAACGTGTGCAGTTGCTAGAGAGAAATACAGACTCTTTTGTTAGGCCTTGATCATAACTCCAGAGGTTACAGCAAAACAGCTCACATATCTACAATATATCAATGGCACATGTATTGTCTTGAAATAGATGCCTTATTCATTTAAGATATGTTCTTGGAGCACCCTTTTAAGCGTTACCTTTATAGCCTACCTGATAAAGCAAAAATGTTTTACTTCTGATAGTCTTACGGGGGGATAGCTCAGTGGTTTGAGCATTGGCCTGCTAAACCCAGGGTTGAGAGTTCAATCCCTGAAGGGGCCGTTTAGGGATCTGGGGCAAAAATCTGTCTGGGGATTGGTCCTGCTTTGAGCAGGGGGTTGAACTAGATGACCTCCTGAGCAGGGCTGCCCAGAGGATTCAGGGGGCCTGGGGCAAAGCAATTTCAGGGGACCCTTCCGTAAAAAAAAAGTTGCAATACTATAGAATACTATATTCTCGTGGGGGCTCCTGGGGGGCCTGGGACAAATTGCCCCACTTGCCCCCCCTCTGGGCAGCCCTGCTCCTGAGGTCCCTTCCAACCCTGATAGTCTATGATTCTATGATGTACTACTACTAAGACAAACTCATACTACTTTCAGTAAGCAACTATGAATAACCCAAAGAAAGTTATTTGCAGAAAATACGTTTCAATTGGTACTTTCCATTAGTATTATGAAAACAGAGAATGACTGGTTATTAGCAACCACTCCCTATGTGTACATAGCAAACTGACAATTAAATGCCTTATGGTAGTTATTGAACACCCGATCCATTCTAAAAATGAAAGTAACACACAGGAAGGGGGAGGCTGAGGTCACAGCAGGCAAATGGGAATTAGGAGACTTCAGTTTTATTGGCTCTGTGCTTCCGCTTCCCATCTTTAATATGGGGTATCAATACTTCAACCTTTTTAAGTTCTCAGAAAATTAATTCTGTGCTCAGAATAAGCACTCAAATTTTATGCTGGATTCTTTCACATGCAGGAAAGTGATTGAATCCCTGTTTTAAGTACAAAAGTCTGCTCAACCTTAACTACAAAACTGCAACCAATACTTCCATAATTCTTTGGCTGAAGGGTGAGAGATACATTCAGAATATTACTCTTTGAGGAATCCAGGCTACATGGCCCTCAGATACTAGACCATAGAGATAGGTGCACTAGAAATAGATAGATACAAAACTGCCAAAATATTTTAACATGGAGGAGTGGGGAAGGGGGACTATTAAGAAATAAACCTCCTTACTGGAAGCTTAAACCACCAACTGTAATGGCCCTTTACTCAAAGTTAAAGGTGACACAAACACGTTTAGGAAGTCGATGACGTAAGGGTGATTCAGCCACCCTTTCCAATGGTCTGAAGTATCAGCATTTCACACTTAGCGGCCACTGCTATATGTTGTTAAAGGGGGGGAAGTCTTCTATGAAACAGTATGGCCAATGTGCCTGCCAACCAAAAATCCTTACTATTATAAAAACTGATTGTGAAGCACAGCTTTAAATAAAGTTTGGAAGTGAAATGCTCTCAAGTGTCAGCTTGTGATTTCTGAAATTAGAGGTCAACTCTATTACCCCTGAATGCTTGACTTCTAAAATTCCTTAAAATACGGCACTTGCTTCCTATTTTCAGACACCTCATGTAGTCAAGCATACAGAGGCAATAAAGGTGTCTCTTCACCTGCTATCTGAAGCTTTATTTTTCTCACTTGTAAGTTACAACTGGGTTTAGTAATAGCACTCTTTGCCCATACATTTGAAATGCACTTTCATTTTCTATGTTGCAGAACTATATGGCTTAGTAAACACATGCAATTTAGATTCAAAATCATAGCTCTGGGCACTACACATTGAGAATTTTATATTAGTGAAAATTAATGCTATATATTTTTCCGTATGCTTGAGCAATAAATTAAAAGACAAAGTATTACATCAATTGGGATTTTCTTAGCCTTCATTTAAAAAAAAAAATCATGCATACACAGCTGTAGTTCAGCTTCCTTTCAACTTTAAATAAGAACAACTTTTCAATTAATCAGAAACAACTGGCTAGAACTCTAGGCATCTTACACTATGTATTGAAATGTGTATGTGTTCAACTGCACCAATATCAAACTCTGAATTCTAGTCTCAGGATGTAAATACAGTTGGCATCCACGGGATAGTACTTTGCACTATTCATTTTCAAAGCTATGTACAAACATGAACTAATGTCCATAGCATTCCTGGAGGCAAGTAACCATTGCCTCCTTGTTACAAAGGGGTAAACTGAGGCAGGGGTTATGGTGATTAACTATGAGCCTGCATTGATAATGGTGCAGAGCTACACCACCTCTTGGAGAGCTCAGTTCTATCCTAAATTCCCTGGTGTGCAGGGGGAAACATACACTTCATTATCCCTTTGGATGCAGCCTGTTCAGCTTGTGGGCTGGTATGGAAGGAGACTGGGGTCATGCCTCTTTCCTTTTTAGGAGTGATTTGCACTCCCTTGAGTTCTTTGAGAGAAGACCACTTCCCCCTACGTGGAGGGATGACTGACTTTCATGCAGGGTGTGCAGGGCCCTGGGCTCTTTGCACCCTCCCGCCTAGCGAACATGTCAAAGATAATCTGGTTTCAAGGCCACAGAACAAGTCAGTGGAAGATCTGGAATGAGAATCCTGGAGTTCCTGGCTCCTAGCCCCATCCTTAGCCCACTAGACATACTGCCTACCATAAAACTTCGGACATTTCTAAACAGGGGTAAGCATCCCTTTACAAATAACAGAACCCAGATTTTGGGCATGGGAAAGGTATAAAGAATTAGAAAGGATTAAGCTGTTCCTGCTCCTAGATCATTCTGGTAACGCTCAGAATATGCCTCTACCATGTATCCAACATTGAGGTTTAGGGTGCATCATACTCAGGCAAGAGTAAAGTGACAACCAATGAGATCAGGAAGGGATTTCCCTTACCCAGCTGGCTAAATGCATGATGGGAGATTGTTGTCTTCCCCGATGCAGCATGGCAAGTCCTGTGACTCCATTTTCCCTATTCTATCTGAGGTCACATATGTACTAGCAGGAGTTAAGTAAATGAATTCATGGAATTAGACCTCATAGATTTAAAAGTAAATAACAACTACAGAAGTGATGACACCATTTCCAGTGATTTCAAGAAATTTGTCACCTGCTGATTCATAAGCAAAGATGATGGAGAATACGATCATACTGATTATTTATAAAATAGAGGCATAGGCAAATTGTAAACATTTTAGAACAAAATAATGTATTCTACTGATGTTCTAGAAACGCAAGTACAAATCATACATAAGCCAATTTAAAGTGAAGGTTGAAACTTTTTTATTTTATTTTTTTACCTTGAGACAGCCAAACCCATAGAAATTTGTTTTGCTTGGGTTTTTCCAGCCAGGGAATCTCTCTGGAACTGGAATAGAACTGAAGTCTTCCAATCCCATATGCCTTGATCTCTGTTTTGGAAGCCTTCATAAAATCACCTTTTTTAAAGTAACTTTCAATGTCTTTTCTCCATTGCAAAACAAATGTGCTAAATGCACCAAACTACAATTTTCACAGCACAAAGCATATTTATGAAATCTTCAACCTAATAAGCTGCGTTCCACTTTGGAACAGACTGTTGCCAATGGAACAGACTGTTGTCAATCAATCAGATAGATTTTAGGAGTAAATCTGCAGTGAACCTACATTGCTGTAAATTGGCTTACTTGAGTCATTTAAACAACTCAGTCTCATATCTTAAAAACATTAGAAGGAGAAAAATCATTTGATTTTCCCTCCTCCCACATTAAGGCGCCTTGGGCAAGGGCTAAACATACAAAATCCACAGCTGTAGTAAAGCAACAGCACCCAAATAACTGATCAATCTGGAGTAGAAAAGAGACCCTCCCACACAAAACAATATAAAAAGATCTCAGCTAAAGTCTTGCAGGATTCTGGCATGCAGAGTAGTGACTAACCAAGGGGACAGGGTTCCAACACACGGAGGCTGTCAAGAACATCACCTCCCCTCTGCCTCCGCTTTTTTTCAAAGATTACCAAAGCACTTACACCTGCAACCGCGACACACTTTATTATAATGGTATTTGAGGAGAGCACTGCAGCAAGTGATGGCCCAGGAATAAGTGCCTGAATTTCTCTCACACCATATGCAGCACCACGCCCACAGACTTATGACCCCCCCCCCCCCCGGAGACAATTTTCAGCTGCCTTTCAGCAGCTCTCACGGCACTTCTTTGTAAGTGCATGTTGCATTGCTCCTACGGACAACACCAATATGTCGTGAGTCACCTCAGAGAATGAAGATATCGGCCTTAGGGCTTCAGTACAATGATATAATTAAAGTGCTTTTATGCACGGTTGCGGCGAAACCCCAGTTTTTAACACAATTTGTCCAGGCTAGAGCAAAAAATAGGAAAGAACACAAATCGCACCTTCTACCTGTCCACACTGACCAGCCAAACTACTAGGGTGACCAGATGTCCCGATTTTATAGGGACAGTCCCAATATTTTGGGCTTTTTCTTATATAGGCACCGATTACCTCCCACCCTCTGTCCCGATTTTTCACATATGCCATCTGGTCACCCTACAAACTACAAGCCTGATCTGCGAGGCTTTGCGCTCCTTAAGGAAGGTGCTGTGTGCCCTCAGCTTACATTGACTCCAATGAAAGCCAAGAATGTTCAGCACTTGGCAGGATCAGGCCAAGTCCTATGGCAAATGAGTGTAGATGGAACTATGTTTACAATAAATTAATACAGGTCCTAACTCTGGTAAAAATGACATGCACATGGAACCTAAGGCACTCAGTTTCTGAAATCAAAGCTTAGCCTTTCATGCAACAGTGTAATGCCCTAAGCAACAAACCACCAATCCAGCATTCTGTTATAAAGACACACACAATTTTTCTAACATCTCTGCATATTGAAAATCATGCTTTGTAGTTGCCAGAATAACTGTTCTCTGTTTGCATCCATCATCCTGCTCACACCAGTTCTTTTTAGTAGACTCTGAAAAGGAAGATCTGCTGATTTATAGGTAGTATCAATGACAGCGGTATGAAAACTGAAAAATTACCTCTAAAACCTTCAAAGGGAAATGTTCAAATCTGTATTTCATGTCACTAAGTCTAAGACAGTGAGCTCAATATCAATGTTCTTTTAACACATTCCCATTAATACGAATGAAAGATAAAGCACAATTTTAGTCATTCAAATTAGTTTTTTAATGTATCAGACTGTCTTTAATAGGCTGGTTGATGTAGTAAATTACTAACAAAGTGGGGCGGAGCATAGTAGTCTACACATTTCCAAAGGTAAACCTCAAGAAGGGGGAGGAGTAATTAGAGTACCACAAATGGGAGTGAAGTAATGAAATGGAGAAAGAGCAAGTTAAGGCTAAGTATCAGAAGAGCTTCCTGACAGCAAAACGTATTAGCTTCTGGAATGATCTTCCACAAAGAGTGGCATAGCCCCGTTACCTGTAACCTTTAAAGCCGGACTAGACAAAATAGTAGAAAGGGTGCAGTAGGTAGTGATCCTGCATTGGCAAGGAGGGGACAAAATCAATGGCTCACCACCTTATCCATACCGTGACCTCCTGTTACAACAGAAAAATGTGTTGAGACGGCTCTCCCATCTAGCCATAAAAAAAAAGGAGGGTGGTCATGACCGCGGGGACCTGTTCACAATCCCTCCTGGGGGAATGGGGGGGGTGTCACAACCCTAAGGTTAAGAACTCTCAGTCTAAATTATTCAACAGTTCTTTTCTCCATCTCTTACCTTTTTACATCAGCCCCCCCAAGCTTTAGTGAAGGGAAGTGGTGGCTATAAGGTAAAATCATCCACAACCACAGAGGTGACTGTGACACTGCACCCCATATTCTTCACAGTACACCTCTAACCCGATATAACGCTGTCCTCGGGAGCCAAAAAAATCTTACCGCGTTATAGGTGAAACCGCGTTATATTGAACTTGCTTTGATCTGCCGGAGCACACAGCCCCGCCCACCTGGAGCGCTGCTTTACCACGTTATATCCGAATTCGTGTTATATCGGGTCGCGTTATATCAGGGTAGAGGTGTAATATTATTATGATATGAGTATGACAATCAATGCATTTTATGCCAGGTAAGTCATGTGAGGTGTCATTGAAAAGGGTATGATTTACTGAATATGATTATCCTATTTGTATGCATGTATCATTTTTGTATCTAAAGTTAGGAATATTGATTATATATCTGTACTACAAATGTGTTTACACCTGGGGAACGCCCACTAGGCAAAAGGCTCTGAGTCTAAGCTTATCTCCCACTGGGGGACCTTCCTGAGGATGCTACAGACAGCCTCCAACTCATGGCTGCTGTAACACCACAAGGACATGTGACCAGGTCACCTGGTGCTGGACTCCATGTTGGAATATCAGTGTTTTTTTCCCCCCACTGACTGCATGGGAACCAAGCTTTGAAACAAAGGGTTCCCACCATATTCAAAAGCTATTTAAGGCAAGGGAGTGACATCATTGTGGTTCTTCACTGACTCTCCACCCAGAGAGACTCTTGGAAACACCAAAGGAACAGAGACTGAACTGGGGAAAGTGCTGGACCCAGGCTAAAGGGATTTTTAGCCTGTGAATGGAACACCTGGGGATTTTAAGCTGTAAGCAAGTGCAGCTTGCTCCTTAAGAATCTGCAGCCTGCTTGTATCATCACTTAGGGTGAGGATCTGCAATTCATATCCAATCTCTTTAGTATATTAAGCTTAGATTGCATTTTTGTTTATTTGCTAGGTAATCTGTTTTGATCTGTTTGCTATCCCTTATAATCACTTATATCTTTTGTAGTTAATAAACTTGTTTTTGCTTTGTCTAAAACCAGTGTGTAAGGGTCATAACTCGGGGCAGAAAGTTGTTGTAGATCTCTCTCCATATTGAGGGAGGGGGCGAATTTCATGATCTTATACGTACAGTCCCCTATGCAGCTCAAGACCGCATAATTTTGGGTTTATACTCGAGGGGGCAGGGGGCATGCCTGAGTAGCTGGGAAGTTCCTTAGCTGGGGCCTTCCCATGCAGAGCTGATCACAGTGTCTGCATGTGACTGCAGCTGGATCTGTCCCTACCTGTATGTGTGCTGGTGAACGTGCAGGCTGGAGCCTGGGAGAGGGCTTGGCAGGCTGGTCACAGCAGTACAGTGTAAAAGGAGCCTAGGCTAGTGGGTCGGGGGACTCAGTGGTACCCCAGTTCCAGGTGGTACCCCGGGGGGAACCCATCACAGTGATAAATATAGATGCAAAGAAGACGACTTAAGAAGGAAAGAAAGTCTTCCTCTCTGCTTAAAGGGTTCAGATGAAAAACCGCAGCAAACAATATTCATAATATATGGTTTCTGCAGGCTGCAGAAATCATTCTGAGGTGCTATATACTGCAGGGCTTTATGACATTTTTTTGGCTGAGTTCATGATTGGGATGATTACATAAGCTGTTTATTACTTGCTGCAGCCTATGGAGCGCAAAAAATGAACTGGTCATTTAATTTAGACTACATTTGTACCAGATAGCAGAAAAAGCCCAACAACTCACTGAAGAATGAACAAGCATTAAAATGCTGCCACTGAGGAAACTGCACCATTTCATATACTGTTTTGCATGGGGAAAAGAAATACATTGGCACAGGACAATTAGTATGAAAATGCTTTTGAACTACTAACCTATGCACTAATGCCTAGCAATAGGAAAGTTTGTGTGTGCATGCATGGCTGAGTATAGGAGCTGTGGATGGGGGAGCTGGTGGAGAGAGGGGGGGGAAATGGCAATTGAGTTTCCATGTTTCCCCAAGTCTCAACTAGCACTAATCAAAATGAATTCATCTGAATGTCTGTAATGGCCAAAAATTTAAGTCACACACAGTCTGGCTGTCCAAATGAATGGCGAGGAAAGGGCTCTCATCAATCAGCATCATCTAGGAAGATTGGCACAATTTCAATAGGGATTGACAGAGTTCAGTGCCTGCCAGACTGATAAGCCAAGCCCCAAGCTGAAAATGTTCTGACTATTCATAATGACATTACAGTCTAGGGCCTCTGATTAATTAATTCAGGAACTAAAGCTTTCAGTTACTGTAAGAAGAGCATTTAAGGTAACTGTATTTCACCCCTCACAGTGTTTGATTACCATATCCTGCTTCTCTGCACTAACTCTGTACCAGCTTTGTTACTGGAATGTCGTTAACATAATCATTATTTCTAGTGTTGCTGCTATGCAGTGTGTAATGTACAGTGAAGTTTTTTCTTCCCCCTCAAGCAATTTACTTTCCTGCAAAAATAAATAAAACAATTGTAAATGCTCAGTGACTTGGAGTTGAGAGATTCTGCTAAATGAGCCTTCTTCAGTGCACAAAAAAAGCATTTGTCTTAATTGTTACAAACAGTGTTATCTTTCAGTGCTCTCTCTGACCAACACCATAGGTTTCTGCCACAGCACAGCAATGCTGGCAATGTTGCTAGGCAGCACCACCGTCCATACTGACAATTAATCACTTAAACAAATTAGAAAGGTTGCTCATTTTATTGTTCGGAGAGAAGAAAATTCATTTTCATCAAGATAAGACCTTTCCAGCATTCTCAGACCTAAATCTGGTTAGGAAGGCCAGGTATCTGTTATCTTAATGTATTCCAATGAAGCAAAGATGGGTAACACAAGAACTACCCCTGAAGAAGCTGCACTGAAGTTAAGGGGGCTTATTTTATCCCCTCTTGTGGAGACATTTGACAAAGTCAGTCACATCATTCATTATTAACTGAGTTCTGACAATGTGTGTGTGACCGTGTCCCACAGGCAGAATCATACAACTCTAAGCCAAGGAATCCCCAATCTAAGCTAGACTGCCAATATTGCCTACATGGTGGGCTAACACACCAGATGCAGGCTCAGTCCCCAAATGGTGCTGCTATTTATTTCTTTCAGTTTAGTTACTAAACACTATTTTTCTGTGGTGGATTACTAAAGAAAGGGGGGGAGGGATAGCTCAGTGGTTTGAGCATTAGCCTGCTAAACCCAGGGTTGTGAGTTCAATCCTTGAGGGGGCCATTTAGGGAACTAGGGTAAAAATCTGTCTGGGGATTGGTCCTGCTTTGAGCAGGGGGTTGGACTAGATGACCTCCTGAGGTCCCTTCCAACCCTGATATTCTATGATTCTATGAAAGGCTGTATGAGGAAGAATTTTAAAGAGACATGAGACAGAAACTTGGCAAACTAGGTGGAAGAGGTAGTCCCAGGCATAAACAGCTGCAAAGATGAGAGTGGGAGGAGGTTGGTAAATTGACAACTTGCTTACTTTTAAAAGAACCAATTTATGTGTTTTTAGTGGGGTCCTGCAGGGATCAGTTCTTGGTCCCACAATATTTAGCATTTTTATGAATGACCTGGAAGAAAACAAAAAATCATCACTGATAAAGTTTGCAGATGACAAGAAAGAAGGTGATGGTGGGGGGCATGGTAAATAACAAAGAGGACAAGTCATTGATACAGAGCCACCTGGGCTGCTTGGTTCAAGCAAACAATATGTATTTTAATATGGCTCAACGTAAATGTATATACCTAGGAACAAAGAATGTAGACCACACTAACATGATGGGGGACTCTACCCTGGGAAGCAGGGACTGAAAAAGACTTGAGAATCCTGGTGGATAATCAGCTGAACATGAGCTCCCATACGACACCATGGCCAAAAGAACTAATGCGATCCTTGGATGCATAAACAGGGAAATCTTGAGTAGGAGCAGAGAGGTTATTTTAGCTCTGTATTTGACACTGGTACAACTGCTGCTGAAATACTGTGTCCAGTTCTGGTGCCCACAATTCAAGAAGGATGTTGACATATTGGAGATGGTTCAGAGAAAAGCTACATGAATGGTTAAAGGATTAAAAAACTTGTCTTAAAGTGATAGACTCAGGGAGCTCAATCTATTTAGCTTAACAAAGAGAAGGTTAAGGGATGATTTGATCACAGTCTATAAATATCTACCCGGGGAACAAAAATTTGATAATGGGCTCTTCAATCTAGCAGATGAAAGTCTAACAAGATCCAGTGGTTGGAAGCTGAAGCTGGACAAATGCAGACTGAAAATAAGGCACACATGTTTAACAGTGAGGGTAATTAACCTCTAGAACAATTTACCAAGGGTCGTGTTGGTTTTTTCATCAAATGGCAATTTTTAAATCAAGACTGGATGTTTTACTAAAAATCATTCCAGGGGAAGTTCTATGGGCTGTGTTATACAGGAAGTCAAACTAGACAATCACAATCATCCTTTCTGCCTTGGAATCTAAGACTCTATGCTCAGACTGGCATGTTTATGTGGACTCTGATTTGATCAAAATAAGCAGCTGCATGTGCCTACCCCTCACCTCAGAGAAATGCACGAAGATTGATCATAGGAAAGAGAATGTCAGGCAAGAATAGGGAGAAAGATGGTGGGAAGTAATACCTAACGGTACTTCTCTACTTTTCACTTCCTGCTCTATACACAACTTCTTAGGCCTCAACCCTATTTCAGGGTAAACCCCACCTTCCCTGGTAAGGGCACACAAGGCACAGAATGAAGAGAATCTGCCAGGGGGGGAGGGATAGCTCAGTGGTTTGAGCATTGGCCTGCTAAACCCAGGGTTGTGAGTTCAATCCTTCAGGGGGCCACTAAGGGATCTGGGGCAAAATCAGTACTTGGTCCTGCTAGTGAAGGCAGGGGGCTGGACTCAATGACCTTTCAAGGTCCCTTCCAGTTCTAGGAGATAGGATAGGATGGCTCCAGTATGCAGTAGTGCAAGTAGGCCACTGGGGCTGTGTAGTATTACTACATTCCCCTTGTGGGAATCTGCTTGGCAGCAGAGCAGAATTTAAGAAGGGACGGGGCCATGCTCACTGGAGTCACAACCTATGTGAATCTCTTGACCCAGAGCCCTTTTAGAGTGGGGCACACTAAAGGCTGAGGCCGCTGCTATAGTCCAAAGGGGGCAGTGACAGCCCTGTTGTGGCCGTGGGACTGCATGCAGTGTTGGCTTTGGATTGGGAAGGATTCCGGGTACAGTTCATCCCTCTCCACAGGGCCTTTATGCAAAGCCCATTATCTTACTCTATCACATTTCCTAATTTACTTCAGTTGGCCTTGAGAAGTTCTTGCAGCCTAATGCACAAAAGTAGGTGTCAGGAGACCTGGGTTCTATTCCCAGTTCTGCCAGACTTCTTGTTTGACCCTGGGCAAGTCACTTCCCCTCTCTGAGGCACAATTCACCATGTTTAAGGAGGGCATGCAATACCACCTATCTATCTCTAAGGGAGGATGCAAGACTTAATTCATCTTCGTTTGTAAGGCACACTGAGGTCTGGGGGTAGAAGGCAATACACTGGTGAGACTATTTCTTTATTGCTAAGGAACAATGTCTGTGGTGTATAATCTACTAATTGGTCTGAATACAATGCACTATCCTAGTGCTTTTAGGGATTGTTTTGATTACGGGTTTTGTTGGGTATTTCATCATACTCACAAAGATATATCGTTTTTATTGCTTTACGTCATTCAATTTACTGTTGATATTACCCTCAGTAAATTCCTGCGATCAAGCAACTCCATTTAACATTTGTAATTCAATAGCAAAACTGAAATAAGATACTTTTATTCCATATCTTTGGAATATAAGTGTCCATACACTACATTTGCACTGAAACAAGAAAAGATGCAAATTAAACCGATTTAGTTATTTCGGTGCAAGTTTGTGTGTGGGCCAGCCCTTACAGAACTAAGCAAAACCAAAATAAGTCACTGAAACTGAAATAAGAGTGTCTATACACGAACTTGCACCAGTTGCACTTACTTTAAGAACACACCTTTAGTTAAACCATTAGTTGACACACAAAGTCTGTGTGTCAACCACACATGAATATCTCATCTCCCCTTTTCCACACTGCCTTCAACACTATGCACTCCTGCTTTCCTAGTTCTTGGCACAGTCACCGCTATGAAAGCTGTATAAGTATGGCAAATTGACTAACAAGATCAGCAATCTTGTTCTTGAGTTGCTCGATAAGGTGTTAATGCATTCAGATGTATTTGCCTACATGACTTCATCCAAGAGACATAAAATCTCGCTGGAGCCCCTTCTATTTTCAGTCCCTAATCTCTAAACCTTTATAACCTATATATGAAAAAAAAGATGAAAGGGAAGAAGAAAAAGAGATAATGATACACAATGTGAAGACAGCCAATCAGCCGGTAACTCCCTCCTCCCCCCCCATACTCTCCACACACAATCAGCACCAGCTGTAGGCCAATTAAACTCAACAGTTCACAGGTGTTCACGGAAACGACTAACACAAAAGAAATTCTTACTTTAGAAATGTAATATTTAAAAGCTTTGAGGTGGAACCAAGAAAGATAAAAGCTAGAATTAAGTTTATTGCCACCTTGTGCTTCACTCTAATACAGGTTTTGAACAGGGCCTCCCACTGGTATTAAAAGTTGGATGAACATCTGCATTTAAAATATAGAAAACCAAGCACGTGGAGTGCTTTGAAAAAGCCAGTTCCGAGAATGGACGGGGAGGGGGGAGGGTTGTATACGTTCATTTATTATTATAGTTGTATGGCAAAATGATACAATAGATTTGCCAAGTGGGCAATACACACTCAATTGTAAGTCAACATAATATGCTAGATTGCTTGGATGTTCATAAATATTTTTGGTGTCATTTTCCCTAAACATAACTCATTTCCCAAAATAACAATTTCTTTAAGTTTTAATGAGAACAAAACCATGGTAAGATCACATTGCTCTCTCTTACATTCAGATTAAAAACATGAAATGAGAGAAAAGAGGGATGGAAGCCAGTCCCCTGATAACTCTCTAGGTTCTCTTAAGCAGTGGGATCACGGTAACTGTTCAGCAAGTGAATTTTATCCCTCTAAATTGTGGCAAACCACAGTATCTATAAAGTGAATCTCTCTTTATGGTCCTATACCAGAATATGTATACAAATTAACATCTAAATGTCTTTAATTCCCATGATACGTCTATTAAACAGCAATTCTCCATAAGGCTGTTTAGCCAAACAGCAACCTAAAATGATCATATCTATACGCTTTCCATAACTTATCACTCAGTTCCTATGAAAAGCCATTAATTTGGGTCTCTCTCTATCTTGGTCTCACAGGAAATATTCTGCAAAGGGATGCAATAAAAAAGTGATTTCTGTCATCATTTCATTAAAATTCCCAGTTAAATTTCTATCTGAACAGTGTACATAATAAAAAAAACTCAGGGATCTTATTAATGGCGCTAATCCTTATAATATGGACTTTAAAAAATAATGAAGACCATTTCTTACTTGTAAGAATATTGTTCATTTTTCATTGCTATTAAAATTTAATCAGGGAGTTTTTAAAAATGTTTAAGTTTCATTACATTTCACCATTTTAAGAAAGGGAAGAAGCTACTGAATTCATGTGCAGTGATGCTGTCACTCTCATCTCTCTCTCATTGATATCTCAGTTTTAAATCATTTAACCTATCCACTGTTCAGTATACCCATTGGTAACCGTTTACTACTTACCTATCTCAAGAAAGGCTGAATATTTGTGAAGGGCTTCTGCTCCTTGGGTGAAAGAGGCTACAAGAGCAAAGCATTTCCTCTACTTCACTATATGCCTAGGCCAGTATTTTCAAACATAGGGGTCTAAATTTAGGCCCCTGTCCACCATCAGCTTAGGAACTAAGGGCTAGATTTTAAGAACAACTCATGGAAAATAATGGGAGCTGCTGGGTACCGAGCACTTCTGAAACTCTGGACACTATACTTAGGTGGCTAAATGGAATTCCAGCTCTTTTGAAAGGCAAGCACCAATTCTGGATTCTTTCATGCTTTTGAAGATCTCTCTATAAATAAGTAACTTGGTTTTCTGAAGTGCTGAGCATGCAGCAGCTCCCGCTGACTTCCATAGGAACTTCTGGATGCTCAGCCTTTTGGAAAATCAGTCCACTTACACACGATGTTAAGAGACTAACTTTAAGAACCCACTCCGGGAAACCCTGCCCAAGTGCTCCTTTTTCTAACCACAAGAACTGACTGTTAACCAACCAATACACTTCATTTAAATCAAGTGAGTTAGCTATCTTATGGCAGCAATACATTGGATCAATTGATACTGACTAACCGAACGTAACTAAAGCAGAATTTTGAAACTGGTGAGCCTACATCATTGGGAGCAGTTTAGTCTCAACACCTTTTGTGATCAGGCCACTTATTCACATGCCTAACTTTAGATAACAATGTATGAATATTTTGGCCCATATTCCAATACCAACACAACATTACAAACTAGGGTTGCCAATTTTGGTTGGATGTATTCCTGAAGGTTTCATCACATTACATAATCTTTAATTACAGATTAATCTTTAATTTTTGGAGGCTCTAGGACAATCCTGGAGGTTTGGCAATGCCGTTACAGACTTACTGAAGAGACTGTCACACTAAAAATGTTAAATCTAAATGCAATGTCTCTTTGCTTGTTTGTTTCTTCTCCCCAACTTTTGTGACTTGAACAATAAAAGCTAAATAGAAATAAATGTGCCTATTTCATTTTCAGTGCTTCATACGTAACTCTACAAAATCCCAGGTGCAAAACACCGAAAGAGAAAGTTTATGGTTAAAATCCTGGCCCCACTGAAGTCAACTGGAGTTTTACCATTGACTTTAGCGGATTCAGAATTTCACCCTACATATTTAAAGTATTATTTCCAGTGGATTTTTTAAATCATGGAAATATTTCTATTAATTGTAATAAAAAAGATTTTAAAGTATACACGACACCTACATTAACCTGAAAGTATCCCTTTAAGAAGGCCTTGCTATTCAATTATAACCTTGCTGTTATGCTACAGGCAGTTTTTTATTTTTTTTTTCTTTATGCAGAAGGTTTCATAAAAGGAATGTATTGATTTAAACTAGTTTCATTACTACTAATGCTCTGCTTAATTTTAAAGACATTAATATTGAACAGAATAATGTGTTCTATTAATAAACTTTCTGTTGAAATAACAAGCAAATGTATTGCATTTGGTTGTCCAAATAAACACTAAGATCACTTTCCATAACTCACCTTCTGCCTAAAACAAAGGCCAAAAAATGAGACTTGATTTAAAAAAATTATATAACAATGAGAAATCTAATTTGAAAAATTAACCAATGGATTTTAATCTGATACATACATAATCAGACAAACACTGTAATCAGACATGTTTTGGTCTTATCTTTACTATACTTTTTACATAAAATTTCCACTATTACCACTGGCATCATGGTAAAAATGGAAGGCGTTCTAGTGTAGAAATGAAGCTGGTATTTTAACCATTGCATCACGTAGACCTGATCTAAACCTGGATGACTAAAACACCAGTGGCCAGTTTACATTAGCACTCCTATCATGGGTACTACCGGTGGAGCAGCAATGGTGATAGCAACAGTTTGAAAAAAGAAATTTAGTGCAGACTCAGCCTTTGCTTAGTATTGTTAGCTTGCAAGAAAGAACAGAGATAAAAGCTTTGTAGTTTAGTGGTCAGAGTAATATATAAAGCTGGATTGCCTGGATTCTATTCCTTGCTCTGCCAGTGATGTACTGTATGACCTAATAAAAGGTTACATTCTCTTTAGTCCTTATTTTGCCATATGGAAAATAGACACAATGCTTCATCTCAACAGGTGTTGTTGCAAGACTTAAGGAGAGAATGGAGGAACAGGATATTCGCTGATCACTGGCTCCAAAACCAACATGAGGGACGGTTTGTAGGTATTGACAACATTTGTATTAGTCTAACAACAAAATAGCTTCACATTCTGCAATTTTAGCTGCCATCAGTTTCTCTCAAACGCTCAAGCTAGAACAGGGGTAGGCAACCTATGGCACGTGTGCCGAAGGCGGCACGCGAGCTGATTTTCAGTGGCACTCACACTGCCCGGGTCCTGGCCACTGGTCCGGGGAGCTCTGCATTTTCATTTTATTTTAAATGAAGCTTCTTAAACATTTTAAAAACCTTATTTACTTTACATACAACAATACTTTAGTGATATATTTTAGACTTATAGAAAGACCTTCAAAAATGTTAAAATGTATTACTGGCAGGCGAAACCTTAAATTAGAGTGAATAAATGAATACTCGGCACACCACTTCTGAACGGTTGCCGACCCCTGAGCTAGAAGATAATGCTTTAAAACCATTTTGAGGCAAGGATTTCAGATGGCATAAAGCATTTGCTTCTCATCTAACTCCAACAGTTCTCCAGATGAAGGTCGCCAAGATTATATGGGAACTGAAGCAGGCAAAAAAGCAAGATACACCTCTACCCCGATATAACGCGAATTCGGATATAACGCGGTAAAGCAGCGCTCGGGGTGGGGGGGGCAGGGCTGCGCGCTCCAGAGGATCAAAGCAAGTTCGATATAACACGGTTTCACCTATAACGTGGTAAGGTTTTTTGGCTCCCGAGGACAGCGTTATATCGGGGTAGAGGTATAGTTAGCAGACGAGCAGGACCTGCTAGGGCCAGCAATAACTGCTAGTTGCTATTGACAGTTGGTAACAGATAGGCAGGCAGTGAGCTACATTGTGAAAATATTGCAGGTTATCACTCTGAACCGCCCTTCCTCAACCATCTCCACCCACACATTTTGTCTCATTCACATGCTGTATCTTGTGATTATCCTGAAGATAGGCAGGTGCCGTGATCATGTTTGTGCAGCATTTAGCAAAATGGGTCCTGGATCCCTGATAGGGGCTTCTAGCTGCTACAGTAATACAAATAAATAATAGTAGTAATGGAAATCTGTTAGCCTCTGAATTTCACTAATGTTTTAGAATGTCCATTTCCCCCCTCCATTTTTGCTTTGTCATAGGAATGCCCCCTTTGAAACTGTATCTTTTCCTTATAGCTTTGTACTGTGCCTAACACAATGGGGCTAGAGCCTGGAAGCACTACTGCAATACAAGTAAATATTAATTATATTTTATCCCCTGCCTCTTCTGCCCACATCAGCTGCTTGGGCTGCAAAAAGCTGCTCTGTGGTTGCTCACACCCAGTTACAGGCTACACTTCATGTCTTGATAGATAGACTATTTGAAAGTGTTAAAAATAGTTATAGGATGGCATCATGCATTTTTATATGTCATTAAAATTACATGGGTGTTCCTGACTTACAAAAAATCCCATCAACAGTAACACAAAGAGCCCACACCTGCACAATCCTCAAATCCTGGTTTGCTTCTAAAGCCTAAAAAGGAATAATTCTGCTCCACATCTACTATACCCATGAGCATACCACCATGTAAGAGTCCAGCTCAAACCTTCCACAGTATAAAAAGGATCTTCTTCTATTTCATAGGAGCTGGCAAACTGGGCTTGCAAGACTATCACACAAAATACTAAATACTCATAACTACATGGAGGATTTTATTATCTCCTGACTAAAGAAACACATTTTGAAATGTTTTACAAGTATTCACAAGAATTATTGCCCTCTCTCATTATCAAGCAAAAGAGACCTCCCATTGATCCATTTTGGAATATTTTTACTACCCTTTACATTAAGTTACTATGTCCCACTGAAGAACCACCCTGTATCTTAAGCACCAACTGGCCTGTCCTCAAAAGCAGCACATATTATATTGAAATGCCCTCTCTTTTCATTAACTTGTATCTATCCCATTTTGAAATAGTGCATCCAGCCATACTGGGAAACAACCTAGAAAATGGATAATGTTCACTGTAGAGGAAGGAGATATGCTTACAGAAAGTAGATTGTTGAGTTTCCTCCAAATTTGAGAGCAGTATCAACTCTGGAACTTACACATCCTTTCTTACCAAACATTATGACCACTTACAGACAATCTCTTCAATATCTACAACACTTAGAGAAGATTACCCTCTCAGGGAAACAATAACCTGGATGAACTCTTCTTCTCCTGAGAGCTTCTACTGAGATAGTATTATCATATTCCATAAACACCACCTTCCAACACACACAGGTATATCACCTCTCTGTTTGCCTCTTTCTCTACTTCTACTCCGAGGACCTCCTCCACCCAGTTTGCTCTGATTTAATTTCCACATAATGATTTACGTAAGAAACAAACAGCAACAATGAATACTCAGTTAGAAGTAAGGTTCATAATTACCTTGTGTATTATGATGTAACTGTCTGTGGTCTTTTCTTATTTACAGACATTCCCTATCCTCTCAATATGCCAAATGAATTATCTGTGTGCAATCAAGTATTCTTACTGCACCAGAATACTCATTCATTTCTTAGAATAAGCAAACTAAGGAACAGAGATTATGGATCAGATGCTAAAAGGTACTGAGAAGCCTCAATTCTCCCTAAATTTGAACTTGCCCTTGGGTGAGTCACAAAGACTTCTAGCCTACTAAATATTGAACATCACTGTATGGAGGGACATGACTTCAGTGGAAATTGAGGGTGCACAGCACCCCATGTAGGTGCTCAGCATGTTGCAGGGTCAGGCCTTGTGTGACTTTCCAAAATCACAAAGAAATCTGTGGTACATCTAAGAATGGAACTTCGCTTTTCCTCCATTCTGTTACAAGTTAAACAGTGACTAATGAAGCTTCTTTGGATTGAATTTAAAAGTGAACTACAAAACAAAACTGGAAAATGAGTTAAGCCCAGTTTTATGTGTGGCATGCTCCCACTTCTCAGGCTGTTAGGGACACTCAGCACAGAAGTAAGTTACCTTGCTTTTTCAAAACTCCCCTATGAATCCATTTGGTAATACTGGTTCAGTGAAGAGACCCCAGAACACATTGCTCTGTGTTGTCATTGATTGCATGGGTTATAATGAGTCCTCTGTATGCAAACTGATGCACAGATACTTGCTGGGATCCAGGAACTCTGATCATTTTCTGAAGTTCTGACCAACGGGAATGGAAGCACAGCTCAGAAGCAATAATCTGGCTAATCTAATGGCCCTCCCCAGCATTTCAGTAGTTTGTCATTTGCACGAGAGCTTCTTATGGTTATTTTATATCCCACACGTAAGAAAAATAACGGATCTGATTCACCAGGATGTTACTCCACTGTAACTGCCCTGACTTCAAAGGAGTTACCCTGGCACAAAGCTGGAGTAATGTCATTGTGAATCAGGCCCGACCATTCTTCCTACTTATCTAATGGTTTTCATGCATAGATCTCAGAGACCTTTAGAAGGGTGGGTGGGTAAGGATTATTAACCTCATTTCACAGATGGATGGATTGAGACACATTGAGGTTAAGTGTCTTACCAAAGGTCATGCAGTGAATCGGAGGCAGATTTGGAAAAGAACTCAGTTCTACTGCCTCCCAGCTGCTCTAATAGAGTGCATCCCCTTAACAGGAGAAAATTGTAAATGTAAATCAATGGAGGTCACGGAAAACTTTTTACCTGCAGATTTCAGGTTTAGGTAATCATCCTTTCCAGAAGCACTGAGGAGACTGAAGGAGCGAAATGAATGTGTGGTAGTCCTTACACAAGAATAAGGCATTAAAGGAAGAAAGGAGGGGGACATTTTGCTCAGGATGCCATGTAACAAGACTGCAGCGACAAATCATTACTCCCAGAACACAGCTCAAGGAAATGTAATACTGCCATTTTCCAAATGCTTGGTTATAAAACCTTTCATACATACGATATTTAAAACCATGAATTACCTTTGAGAATGTATCCAAACGCCTAACAGTATCAAGTCATGGTAACAGTTATCTGTTTATAGGTCAGGAGGGCAGTAAATTATTGCGACGGAAAGCAGTAAAGTCTGCATTGTGTCTAGTTGTGCTGTTTAACAGGTTGGAGTGAAAAGCAGGCGATGCATGGAAACTTCAGGTTTTTATAGCTACTGCCTCAATCTGTATTCACTTATATAAAGATGTCACATTTTTAAACATTTAAAAGTCAAATTGTCTGGAGAATAGATTCATATAAAATTTATTTTCAGAAACTGATATTTAGCCTACTGCTATCAGAGTTGATTGCTCTTATGTGTAAGCTTTATTCAAGTTTCCACAGGTTTGAAAATACAAGGACTGACATTTCGGATCCCATACTCAAGTGTGTCATTATCAAGGAACTGAAATGGGAACATTTCCACTTTCTCACGAATACTCAGTTAGGGTGTTAGGGTGACGGCCACACTAACTGCTTTTGAATTTTTTCTGAAACTGCTAAATATGGCATGTACTTTAACATAGGCAGGGAGGAAGAAAAATCATGTTTGCAGAAGAGAAATCTAGTATGTTTCTGGCACTACATAGCTTGAGAATTAACTAGTTTCCAAATTGTGCCAGAAAGCTATTTGTAAGTGGCTAATGGATAAAGATAACCATACTGCTGATTTATATTTCTTACCTTAATTTACTCTGCTTATGTCAAAGATGTTTGTCATGCCTTGGACTGCCAAACAAATCAGGGGCTAACTTGTTCAGTCAATTCTTTAAGAATTATCATTTCAGTCTTCACTGAGTTATTAAAGCCATGGAAATACAACACTAATGAGACAGCAATGATGGAAGATGTCAGAAACCTATTAACTACAGCCTTTTAGGAAGCAACTGCAAATAAAGGCTCAAACTAAGGTTAGAAATATAAATCACTAAGTGATATTCCATAAGAACACCTAATATTTTCATAGTAAATTTCACCCCAAAAGATTCTAAAGTGCTTTAGCAAACATATAATGTAAGCTCTTTGGGGCTGTGACTGCCTTTGTAAAGCACCTAGTAAATCGAGCCCTGGCCCTTGACGAGGGCTTCTAGGCATGATGGTAATAGAAATAAATAATATACAGGCACTAATTTATCTTACCATTTAAATGCAGCCAACCCTGGGATAGTGTGTGACAGTTTAACAATGCACAGAAAAATTATACAAACAGTTGTAGGAGAGGAAGAGAAGAAAAATATTGAAATGTCAGGAAGAGTTTTGGTAGACAGAGTGTAACTGAAATTTGGCAGGCGTATGGGAGTTTAATGGCTCTATTGTTTGTGTAAAGTTATATGGTAAATGTAGTGATCCCGAAGGACATTTCGCTGTTTCCAGCCACTAACTATGGGATTAGTTCACTGACTCAGAACAAAGAATGTAATTTATTGATGTCACCAACACTACTTTCTGACAGATTTGGGAGGCAGGGGAGAGTTCTCCCCATCCAGGAAATAAAAGCCAATGGGTTTTATTGGGTTCCCCCCAAAACACACACTCTTAGGAACTTAACAATGATGTTGGAAGTATTTACATAATATTAATTTGGGGGGGGATGTTGTTAGAAATATTAGGCACTAATTTCAATCTGTTAATGAAAACGATTTAGAGCAAAATTAAAAGGGAACCAATGGGAATATCAAGACTCTTGTTATGCCTCTTAGGCAGCATGACACCTGTCTGCTCCTTCAGACAGATTTAAGCTCATGGGTCCACTACTATTAGCTACAAAAGTAGAAGAAGAAGAATTAAAGGAAGAATCATAGAATCATAGCACTGGAAGGGGCCTTGAGAGGTCATCCAGTCCAGTCCCCTGCATTCATGGCAGGACTAAGTATTATCTAGACCATTCCTGACAGGTCTTAAAAATGTCCAATGATGGAGATTCCAAAACCTCCCTAGGCAATTTATTCCAGTGCTTAACCACCCTGACATGTAGGAAGTTTTTCCTAATGTCCAACCTAAACCTCCCTTGCTGCAATTTAAGCCCCTTGCTTCTTGTCCTATCCTCAGAGATTAAGAACAACAATTTTTCTCCCTCCTCCTTGTAACAACCTTTTACGTACTTGAAAACTGTTATCATGTCCCCTCTACAATAACTAAAATAATCACAGATTTTAATGCAAGCCGGTTGGTCAGACATGAGAAATGACGCAGTCATAGTTCCAACCATCCACACGGGGAAAAGACAGTTATCTTTTCCGTAACTGGTGTTCTTCGAGATGTGTTGCTCACGTCTATTCCACAATAGGTGTGTGTGCTCGCTACGTTCACCGGTGCCCGGAAGTTTTCCCCCTAACATTACCCATAGGGGAATGCCCCTAGTGACCCCTGGAGTGGTGCCTCCATGGAGCGGTATAAAAGGCGCTGTGCGCTCCCCCCACCCTCAGTTCCTTCTTGCCAGACAACTCCGACAGAGGGGAAGGAGGGCGAGATGTGGAATAGACATGACATCTTTTCTTCTTTGAGTGATTGCTCATGTGTATTCCATAATAGGTGATTCCAAGCTGTATCTGTTGGAGGTGGGTAGGAGTTCACAAATTCTCGGGACGGAGCACAGCCCTGCCGAACCCGGCGTCGTCCCTGGTCTGGGAGACGATTGCATAATGCAAGGTGAACGTGTGAACTGAAGACCATGTGGCAGCCCTGCAAATGTCCTGAATGGGGACATGGGCTAAAAAGGCAGCCGACGAGTCGAGTGTGCCCTCAATTGATGGTGGAAATCGGCCGACCCTTCTTATAAGCGGTCTCGTATTTTGAATGGGTGGCCTGAGAGGGAGTCTGCTGCGGCTTGAACTTAGGTTTAGCCGGAGCCGGAACAGAGACCCAGAGTCTGGAGAGTTGTGCGGGAGGCTTTCAGGCCATGCAGCTTTGTATCCGTTTGTTCCGCAAACAGAGCTTTGCCGTCAAACGGGAGGTCCTGCAGGGAGGTCTGTGCCTCGCTGGACAGCCCAGAGAGCAGGAGCCATATCGCCTTTCTCATGGACATCATGAACCATGCGGCCATGTCCACTGCATCCGAAGCTGGCTGCAGGGTTGCCCTGGTACCCGCTGTGCCCTCCTCCACCAGCGCTTTGAACTCCTTCCTGTCGCGCTCCTGGAAGGAGTCCTTGAACTTGGGCAGGGATCCCCACAGAGTGAACTCATACTGGCCCAGGAGAGCCTGGTGGTTCGCCACCCATAACTGGAAGCTCAAGGACGAATAAATTTTTCTTCCAAATGAGTCCAGCCTCCTTGAATCTTTATTTTTCGGGGTAGGGGCTGGTTGATCTTGCCGTTCCCTGTGGTTGACCGACTCGACCACCAGGGAGTTAGGAGCAGGGTGGGTGTATAAGTATTCATGCCCCTTTGCGGGTACAAAATACTTACATTCTGCTCTCTTAGAGTTGGGGGCCAATGAGGCTGGGGTTTGCTACAGGGCATTTGAAATTTTCGCCACCCCTTCGTGAGAGGCAAGGCCACCCTGCCCGGTGCCGAGGACAACAGTACATTAAACAGGGAGTCCGAGGGCTCCTCCATCTCCTCTGCCTGGAGGTGGAGGCTTGATGCCACCCTTTTTAAGAGTTCTTGATGAGCCCTAAAGTCCTCCTGCGGGACAGAGGGGCCGTAATCACCTCATCCGGGGAGGGCGAGGAGGCCGTCGCGGTACTTTGTGTGTCCACCGGCACCGGAGGGTCCACCACCTGGTCGGTCTCCGGGCACAGTGCCGAGGATGTACGTCCCACCGACTCCTTCCTCGGATGTCTGGAAAGGGAGGCCGGTGGTCTTTCTGAGGCTCCGGCCACCGAGCGAGCCCCCACCGGGGGCCGCGTCGGGGGCCACGGTGCCCACTGGTACCATTGGGCCAGCCATGGGGCCCAGTGCCACTGCACCTGCAGTGGCACTGGCGGAGCCGGCTGTTCGGCCTGGCCCATTGATGGATGACTACGAAGGGAGGCCAGGCTGACATATGACCTCCTGCTGTGCCTGAACCGGGAGGAGCGGCGGAGCTGGGAGCGATGCCCACCACGGGACCGCGATCCCAACCGCGATCCCAACCGGTACCGTCAGTAACAGCTGCTCCATGATCGGCTCCGTTGGGTGGACCCGTGACGACGAGACGATGGCTATCAACGCCCGGGGCTGCAGAGGCGGTGCCGTGGCGGGGTCCTGGAGTGGGACGACGAACGGGAACGACGTCGACGTTTTCGCCGTGATCGGCTGCGATAGCCCCTCCAAGACGAGGACCTTTGGCGTTGTCTGCCTTGGTCCCGTCGGTGTTCGCCCCTCGAGGCAAAGTAGTGCCGAGAGTCTTGGTCAGACGGAACCCAACCAGACAGCCTGGTGGGCGTCGAGGGCGATCCACGTGGACTTTGCCCTGAACGGCTGCTGGTCGGCGAACGGCATCGGGAACATTCCCTCGACCGAGACTGGTACCGAGCCGGGGGTGACTGCGGAGATCCCAGCGGCGGCTTGCCTCTGGAGCATGGGGCCGACATCGGCGTTGCTCCTGGTACTGGCATGGACATAACATCCCGGGCCTGCTGCAAGGCCTCCTGTGTGGAGAGCATCCGAATATCCGGGGAGGCCTGCTCCGAATGGGCCGGGCTACTCCGCTCGACTTGAGTCGGAGGCCTAGTGGCCGGTGGGAATCGAGGACTGCCCAACATGGGTCTAACCTCTGTCCTGGGTTTACTCCAGTGCCACAATGAAGACGGCCTCTTCCTAGCCTCCTTGGCGTGCCCAGTGGACGGGGAGCGGTGCCAACTAGTCGATGGCGCCGAAGGGTCACCGTGCACCGACACCGCGGTGCCGACTCGGAGCGGCACGCCGGAGCTGGGGTCAGCACCAACTCCATCAGAATAGCCCGGAGCCTAACGTCTCTTTCTCTCTTGGTCCGAGGCTTAAACGATTTGCAAATCTTGCAGTGATCGCTGAGATGGATTTCCCCCAAACAGTGTAAACAGTCTGCGTGCGGATCACTCACTGGCATAAATCACCTACAAGTGTCGCACGACTTAAAACCCGGGGCACGAGACATGCCCCGGGCCGGGTGCTCTAGCTAAACAACTAACTAACTACAGGTACCATACACTGAACGAACAAGCAGTTTTGGGGACGAGCTACAGCAAAGCTGGAGCAGAGCAGTTCCAAAGCACCTTCACTGGCGGCAAGGAGGAACTGAGGGTGGGGGGAGCGCGCAGCGCCCCTTATACCGCACCATGGAGGCGTCACTCCAGGGGTCACTAGGCTGCTCCCCTACGGGTACTGCTAGGGGAAAAAACTTCTAGCACCAGTGCACGTGGCGAGCACACACACCTATTGTGGAATACACATGAACAATCACTCGAAGAAGAAAAATGAGTTCCTACTTGGTGCTTTGGATTCTTCGTCTGAAGATAAAAATAAAAATATATGGAGATATACCTATCTCATAGAACTGGAAGGGACCCTGAAAGGTCATTGATTCGAGTCCAGCCCCCTGCCTTCACCAGCAGGACCAAGTACTGATTTTGCCCCAGATCCCTAAGTGGCCCCCTCAAGGACTGAACTCACAACCCTGGGTTTAGTAGGCCAATGCTCAAACCACTGAGCTATCCCTCCCCACATAATACTGTCTGCAAGCTGTTGAAGATACCATCCAACCATCCAGAGAAAAGTATGATAAGGAGGTCTTTGCCATTTGATCAGATAACGCAAACAAAGTATAGATGATAGGAATTCAGGAACAGGCACAGGAGTTTAGCACACCATTTAAACCTCATTGAGAAAGCAGTAATACCTAAGAGAGTTCTAAAGCATTCCTGTCACAGATGTTCAAAAAAGTTCTAGTTATCAGCCGCATGATTGGTTGATTTAAAAAGGGGAAGGACTGATGCCTTAGCTTTCCAATAACACTTGGTAAGATTGAGTCTCTGTTTTCATCATGCTACCATAAAACTTTCCTGAAATTTGCACACTGAGCACAGGGATGACTGATCAAAACATAGCACATATTTTAAACAAGGGATTCTAAAGAGGCACTAAATTCACAACAGCATTTGAAAGAGTTCAGAGAGAGAGAGAGAGAGAGAGAGAGAGACTTGTTTGAGTACAGGTTGCTGACACTACTGTCCCAATCTCAGGGGAAATCTGGCTTGATCTAATTAACACCAAAATGGAACCACACAAGGCCAAAAATTGAAAAACAAATCAGAAGAGTTCTGGAAACTTTCTATGACTTATGCAGCATAACTGATCCCAAATGAAAAGGTCATAGGTTTAGCCCAGAACAGACTGAAAGGTCTAAAACATGGTTGATGGAAATGGTATTCCTGAATTCCTTCCTTCTCCTCCAACATTTAAAAGCAAAGATCCAGATTTCTACCCAAAATCTGTGTTAGCTAAGGAGGTCTTGTCAATTTGTTGTATTAAGAAAGTAGAAAATTGTTTTTCACAATTTCACTTCCCTAAGACGAATGAATTCAGAATTTTAAACTATTTTTAAAAGACCTGCACATCTGTCCAGCCAGTTCAGCATCTATCAACCATATTTCAATCTCAGAGTGGGTTGGCTGAAATTTCACAATAGGCTAGGTGCTGAGAAAAGCTGGTAAAATCTGTGGTATATAAGGGCAGATTCAACAGAATGGACAGTCTAACTTGTTGGTAGAGTGGAGACTCATTTATTTTGTTCTTGTGTTTTTATTTTAGATAGTATGAGATCCTTTTATGTCTGAGGAATGTCTGAGGAATAAATATACCTACAAATTGAATCACATAGTATGTATTTTGTTTCATTTCATAAAGTCTCGAGTTTTTCACCTGGGCTTTCTCAATGTTTTTTTCCCCTCAGTCGGGGAAAAACATAACTACAAGCAGCATTTGGCTTGTTCCTAGAGAACTCCCTTTCAAACACGGACAGAGTAGAACCCAGCTTTACTTGCAATAAATATCTGAAACTGACAGATAGACATAGTATGGTTGTTGGCATAGAAGGATAATGATTAGGGCTGTCAAGAGATTAAAAAAATTAATCGCAATTAATCGCACTGTTAAACAATAATAGAATACCATTTATTTAAATATTTTGGATGTTTTCTACATTTTCAAATATACTGATTTCCATTACAACACAGAATACAAAGTGTACAGTGCTCACTTTATTTTTGATTACAAATATTTGCACTGTAAAAAACAAAAGAAATAGTATATTTCAATTCACCTAATACAAGTACTGTAGTGCAATCTCTTTATAATGAAAGTTGAACTTACAAATGTAGAATTATGTACAAAAAATAATTGGATTCAAAAATAAAACAATGTAAAACTTTAGAACCTACAAGCCCACTCAGTCCTACTTCAGCCAATCGCTCAGACAAACAAGTTTGGTTACAATTTGCAGGAGATAATGCTGCCCATGTCTTGTTTTCAGGTGACATTGTAAGTGAGAACAGGCGTTCGCATGGCACTGTTGTAGCCAGCTATGATGTTGCATGCCATAATGCTTTATAGAAATAAGCTTATGAGTGTAAATATGACATAACTGGAATATGCTTTATGCTAGATATGCCATTACATATCTTTGCAGAGGTTATGTTCTACCGCATGTATTCATCCTATTCGTATACATGTATCATTTTTATATCTGACGTTATGAGCGTTGGCTCTATGCTTATATTTAAAGTGTTTGCTGTAGCAAGCACCTAAGGCAGATTTGGTCAACATAGCGTGAAGGGGTTATTCAAGAAATTGGGAGTACATGGCTAACAATGGACCTTGATAGACGCCAATCCACATCTGAGCTTTC
Source organism: Terrapene triunguis (assembly GCF_002925995.2). Classification (NCBI taxonomy): domain Eukaryota; kingdom Metazoa; phylum Chordata; order Testudines; family Emydidae; genus Terrapene; species Terrapene triunguis. The sequence continues at coordinate 86,533 of NW_020664420.1, read as the reverse complement.
CTGGGAACGTTCGGGCTAAACTGTGGGCAATGGCATCAGACTGTAGAGAATTGAGTCATGCATGGACATGTGACTTGCCCAGGTGATTCCAAAACTCCATCTTGTAGCTGTGATTCTGCATAGGAAAACACAAGGGGTTTCCACCCACAAGAGAGACTATATAAGGCCCTGGGAAACCCCTCCATTTTGTCTTCAGCTGGCTCAGAAGATAGCCCCTCCACCCCAAAGAGATGTCTGAAAGAAACTGGAAGGACAGTAACTACAGGGGTGTGAGTGATTGCTGGACCCAGACTAGGCGGAAGTCTAGTCTGTAAAAGAAGCTTATGGGAACATCTCTGAGGGTGAGATTTACCTGCATTTAGTTTCTTACTGTATTAGGCTTAGACTTGCGTGTTTTATTTTATTTTGCTTGGTAACTTACTTTGTTCTGTCTGTTATTACTTGGAACCACTTAAATCCTACTTTTTATATTTGATAAAATCACTTTTTACTTATTAATTAACCCAGAGCAAGTATTAATTCCTGCGGGAGCAAACAGCTATGCATCTCTCTCTATCAATGTTATAGAGGGCGAACAATTTATGAGTTTACCCTGTATAAGCTTTTTACAGAGTAAAAAGGATTTATTTGGGGTTTGGATCCAATTGGGAACTGGGTATCTGGGTGTTGGAGACAGGAGGACTTCTTAAGCTGTTTTCAGTTAAGCCTGCAGCTTTTGGGGGACGTGGTTCAGACCTGGGTCCGTGTTTGTAGCAGGCTTGCATGTCTGGCACAACCAGGCAAGGTACTGAAGTCCCAAGCTGTCAGGGAAAACAGGCTCAAAGGTAGTCCCAGCACATCAGGTGGCACTTCACAGGGGGGTTTCTGTGACCCAACCCATCAGACCAGCATCGCAAGATATTTACATGCCAGATGCGCTAAAGATTCATATGTTCCTTCATGCTTCAACCACCATTCCAGAAGACATGCGTCCATGCTGATGACGGGTTCTGCTCGATAACAATCCAAAGCAGAGTGGACCGACATGTTCATTTTCATCATCTGAGTCAGATACCACCAGCAGAAGGTTGGTTTTCCTTTTTGGTGGTTCAGGTTCTGTAGTTTCTGCATCAGAGTGTTGCTCTTTTAAGTCACCTGAAAGCATGCACCACACCTCATCCCTCTCAGATTTTGGAAGGCATTTCAGATTCTTAAACCTTGGGTTGAGTGCTGTATCTATTCTTAGAAATCTCACATTGGTACCTTCTTTGCATTTTGTCAAATCTGCTGTGAAAGAGTTCTTAAAATGAACATGTGCTGGGTCATCACCTGAAACTGCTAAAACATTAAATATATGGCAGAATGTGGGTAAAACAGAACAGGAGACATACAATTTTCCCCCAAGGACTTCAGTTACAAATTTAATTAACGCATTATTTTTTTAACAAGCATTATCAGCATAGAAACATGTCCTCTGGAATGGCGGCTGAAGCATGAAGAGGCATATGAATGTTTAGCATATCTGGCAGATAAATATCTTGCAACGCCGGCTACAAAAGTGCCATGCGAACACATGTTCTCACTTTCAGGTGACACTGTAAATAAAAAGCAGTCAGCAGTATTTCTCATAAATGTAAACAAACTTGTTTGTCTTAACAATTGACTGAACAAGAAGTAGGACTGAGTGGACTTGTAGGCTCTAAAGTGTTACATTGTTTTGTTTTTGAATGCAGTTATGTAACAAAAAAAAATCTACATTTTGTAAATTACACTTTCACGATAAAGAGATTGCACTACAGTACTTGTATGATGTGAATTGAAAAATACTCTCTCGTTTATTTTTACAGTGCAAATATTTGTAATAAAAATAATAATATAAAGTGAGCACTGTGCACTTTTTATTCTGTGAGAGAATAGAAATCAATATATTGGAACCTGTAGAAAAACATCCAAAAATATTTAATAAATTTCAATTGGTATTCTATTGTTTAACAGTGAGATTAATCATGATTAATATAATCTTTGCACTTACATAGCACTTTTGCATCCACTGAGCTTAAAGTGCTTTACAAAAGGGCAACATCATCTCCATTTTATAGATGGGAAAACTGAGGCACGGAGAGGTTAAATAACTTGACAGCAAGACACTGAAAGAACCAGAATTAGATCAGAGTTCTCCTGGTTCCACTGAATTTATGCAATCCACTAGACCACTGTGTCTGCATGAATGTTGAAAACTATTAACCATAAATTCAAGTCCTATTAATGATATTCCTTGTGTAAGAAATGTAATAAATATTTAAAGATTTGTACTTGGGTGTCTGGGTTTACTCTTTCAAGAGGAACACTAACATGGAACTTCTTCTAGATATAGCCTACGTTTTGTTTTTTTTAAAGCCTCTGAGAATAGGCAATAGGCATACAGAGAATCAGTGGATTTCATCCTTCTGCAGCAGTATCTGCAACGTTTGAGGAGTCTGCAAAAGAATTCAGTAAACTGGCACACCGTTTTTCTGTTAAGGTTTAGGAAATTTAAATATTTTGTCTCTCAATCAAAGTACTGTAAACTCGAATCTGTTTTACATACATGTCAGTTCCAGTGTGAATGCTGAATTTGGGCTGTACGTTTGTGTTTTCACTCAGTTGGTTTGAAAATATTGAATTTACACAGTCTGCAAGTCTGTAAGTATTTATACCTGGCTGGTTTGTTGATCGGGGTCAACATTTTGAAAAAGGTAGATCAACTGCTACCAAGAAGTGTTGAAGTCTAGAGATCCTAAAAAAAAAAAGAAAGTTACCTACCCGTTAGTAGCTAGAGATCTTTGCGATGTGTTGTCTACATGTGTCCCACTTCTGATGTGCATGGGCCCCATATGCCCGAGATTGGAACACTTGAGCCAGCAGCGTCTATTGGCTGCACCTTGTGTCCTTCATGCCCCGGAGCTGGGCAGAGCAACCAACTGACCCTCCATTCCTTCACAACCATCAATGCCATATTAATAGACTCTACAGTAGTGGGGAAAGGAGGGTGACACGTAGACAACACATCTCAAGAGTTAGTCTACATGTAGTCCATTTCTGGTGACTCAAGCACCGTACAAATATCGGAGGAGGGTACTGTGAGTCTAATCAACACGAATTGCAACAAAGTCCTGCAGAAAAGAGCATCCAAGCGAGATGCCTCTAGAATACAGTATTGCCTACTAAAAGCATGTACACTACCCCATGTAGCAGCATTACTTATGACAGTTAGAGAAATATCCCTGAGGCCACAGAAGCTGTCTGTGCCCTGGTATAATGTGATCTAATCTGCCCCGGGAGTTCTAAATTAGCTCTCTCATACACTAACTTAATGCAACTGACACCCACTTGAAAATTCTCTGGGTTGAAATTGCTTGACCCCTAGATCTTTCAGCAATAGAAATAAATAACCTAAATAGTTTTGTTCTATTTTTATAAGAAGATAGAACCCTGAGGACATCTAATGTGGGTAATGCTGCTTCAGCCTTAGACAAATGAGGCTCTGGGAAGAATTGAGGGTCGGTTGGTTGCTCCGCCCAGCTTAAAACTGTTGGTACAGAGGCTCAAGGCCACAAAGGGTGCACATGCAGCCAACAGACATTGCTGGCTAAAGTGTTCTGATTTCTGGCATACGCACACCAGAAGTGGAACAGATGTAGGCAAACACTTGAAGAGTAGTAGTTGTTTTTTTACTGGCATACTGGTAGTCCCAAGAGACCCCCACTGAGATCAGGGTCCCATTCCATAGATACTAAGGCTAGAAGGGACCATGGTGATCATCTAGTCTGACCTCCTGTAGAATACAGGCTGTAGAACTTCTCCAAAATAAGTCCTAGAACGGATCTTTTAGAAAAACATCCAAACTTGATTTTACAATGGTCAGTGATGGAGAATCCACCATGACCCATGGTAAATTGTTACAATGGTTAATTACTCTCATTGTTGTAAATGTATGCCCTATTTCTAGTCTGGTTTTTTTCTAGCTTCAATGTCCATTTTGCTAGTCATTGCGCAAATACATAGTAAAAGTTCGCCTCTGCCCCCCAAAAAACTTACAGTCTCAATAGAGAAGACAGACAAGGGATGGGAGAAAGGATATTTTAATCCTATTTTACAGATGGGGAAATGAAGCACAGGGTCAGTAAGGGACTTGCCCAGGGTCACACAAGAAAGACTGTGGCAAATCCAAATTGAGCCCAATGCCTTAACTGAGCTAGTAGGGATGAGTTTGAAGAGCTTAGCGTTTCCTGTCACACCTTCTTCTGATCGATCTTTGCATTTTAGTTTGTTTGTGTATTTGGTTGTCGTGGTAATAGAATCTTGTTGTTGCTATTGCAACTGAGTTAGATTATTAGGGGATAGCCCAGCCAGTTTTGTCTAGGTTTTGTTTAGTTCAGTGGGTGCCAATAAATGGCTGGTTGTAAGGTTTACAGTTCTCTGTGTCTCCAGTGATTTCTTCCTAAAACTGCTACCCCCAAGGATATGACAGTTTGGTCCTCCTGGATTTGTGTCACCCTCTGGCCCTTCTGTGGCTCTGCTCAAGAAGTAGGCTGCAACCTTCTCCATACCCTTCATTGATTCAGAGGATGTCACGTTCACCTTTATCTGCTTCCTTTCAGCCTACAGTTCCGTTCCCTTTGAGAAAACTAGTCAGTAATTTCCCCAGCTATAACAGTCAAAGCTCAATTCACTTTAAATAAAGCAGTATTTATTGGCAATGTGTGGAACGGAGAGGAAAAAGTCATAAAAAAGGATTGTTAGATAATATACATCTCATATATAGATGCTACTAAAAGCACCTTCAGGCTAGCCCTAAATTTAAGTTAAAGAAAAATCCAAGTTACCTAAATGCCACCAAACTCATCACTACTCCTAACTAATATTGACTTAAGTTAAGCCCTTGTCTCTTCCTGGCTACTTCCCTTCCCAAATTATCGGATACCTTTGGGTCCACTTCTGATTATAGTAGTTCTTAATTTATTGTCCCGATCCATGTTTATCTTTCAGATGGGCTCATCCATTGTTCCAGTACAGCTGGGTAAACAACAAAATAAATTCTATCATGCAGGTTTGCCTCCCAGCATTCAAAACCCTTTGCATATTTTTTTTTCTTTAATCAAGCTAAACAATGCTTTTAAAGGTGACCTGTGAAAAGGGGAAAAAGAGAGCTTGGTTTGTGCAGACTGACCCCCCTCCACACACACACACACACACACACACACACACACACACACAGCTTTTTCAAGGAAATAACCCAGATGACAGAACTTTGAAAGGTTACCTTTGTTAAGGCAGAGGATGACAGATGTGGACAAGAGCTTTGGCCATAGAGATGAAAAGAAAGCAGGATCTTTGGTCTTTTCTGGGAAGGTTTCAGAGTAGTAGCCATGTTAAGTCTGTATCAGCAAAAACAACGAGGAGTCCTTGTGGCACCTTAGGGCTGGTCTACACTGGGGGGGGATAGCGTAGCTGAAGTCGAAGTATCTTAGATCGATTTACCTCAGGTCCTCGCAGCGCGGGATCGACGGCCGCGGCTCCCCCGTCGACTCCGCTACCGCCTCTCGCTCAGGTGGAGTTCCGGAGTTGACGGGAAGCTCGTTCGGGGATCGATTTATCGCGTCTAGACGAGACGTGATAAATCGATCCCCGATCGATTACTACCCGCCGATCCGGCGGGTAGTGAAGACATACCCTTAGAGACTAACACATTTATTTGGGCATAAGCTTTCGTGGGCTTTGTGAAGTGAAGTGGGTTTTAGCCCAAATAAATGTGTTAGTCTTTAAGGTGCCCAAGGATTCCTCATTGTTTTTTCTGGGAAGGGAGTTCTTCAGTTTTTATTTTAAAACTACAAGGAATATCGTGTCAGTAACATTTAAGATGAACCAGTGATTTATTTATTTTTTTTAAAAAATCTAGTCTCCACAAAGGAATGCTAATCTTGCTAGATCATATACTTCCCAGGCCAGAGACTATGTCTTCATATGTGTTTGTACAGCACTTTGTTAAATAGCACCTTGCTCTTAACTGGGAACTCTGAGTACTAAACAACAGATAAACTAATACATAACACACAAGGAGGAGTAGATGCCCCTTTGGAATTTGTTGGGATTTGGAATTCACTCTCTGCTAGGTTTTCCTTGCTGCTGCTTAGCTAGGGCAGAACCCAAGCTGAAAACAGAGAATCTGGTGAACAAGAATCTTCTTGAGCCAAGGGAATCAACAGATGTCTTGATAATCTTATACAAATAAGAAATAAAAGCAGCCAGCTGTACTTGAAAATAAAACGATTAATATGAAACAGGCAGAGCCATGGCTAAAGATATTATCCTCCCTTCAACAGAAGATCAAGAATTCCATTCCAGTAAAAGTTCAGCCTTCAGTCCAGCTCTTGAGAGTCAAGTCCTACTCAAAGCTGTGGAACATTTCCACAATTTCATCAGCCACATACTTGCCAACGTAAATTGGATTCTTTCCACTGTTTGAGATGGCAGTGAAGCAGGGTATAATTAGGTCAGACCTGATTACCTAGAACAACGGCAATTTTCTTTACATCTCCGTGTAAAGCGTCTTGAAATGGCAAAGGATGAACAGTTGGGAGCAGCAGAAAGATGTCCAAAATAGTTTTTGATAGAGATTTAACTATGTTTTAATATGGATGGCATTTTCTATTAATATCAGGGCAGAAACCTATTGTTCAGTAGAGCTCTTCACTTCCTTTACACAAAAGCTATCTCTTTGCATCTGTCTGACTCTTCTTTACTGAGCACTTTAATAGTCACTTTACAATTAATGCTTCTTTTTATGGGGTGGTGGAAAGTAAACCAATTTTAATTCAGCTTCTAGGTATTGAATTTATTATAAAAAAGTTATGTACTTAAAACTCCTCTAATGAAACCAGAGGCATCATGAGATATTAACCTAGAGTTAATGCTAAGAAGGCCAGTTTGAATAATTCAATTCATGTCACCTTAAGTATCTTTTCAAATGGAATTAACTTTATCTCACAAAAAAATATGCTTCATGTTCCAGTTACTGATTATTGACTCCACAAAAGTTCTGTCTTAAATCATTTCACCACCATTTTCCCAACCATTTCAGTCTACCACTACCAGGATATTACATTTTGAGGGTTGGCTTCTGTTTAAAGGACCCTACTACTAAGCCGAGATTACGAAGAACAGCAATTCCGAGGTCACGAAAGGATGACAAGATGCAGGCAAACTAAACGTAACCCAAAGTAGTAGCATTAGTTCAACGTGGATAAGAATCAGAGCTGCATTTCAGTCACAGATGCAATAGTATTGTAACTCCTGCAGTCATTTGGTTGCTACACAACTATCCATTTCTTTTCTTGACAGTGTGAGAAAATTTGGTAACACTTCAGCGTGCCTCATTCTCTTTTGCTACTCCACATTCCTAATACTGAAACCCGCTTTTGGATACTGAAAGGTGACCTTCCAATGACAGTCCAAGTCTGCAGAGAATGGGCAGCCTTATCAGTATTAATCCACATAAAAATAAGGAAGGAAGAGTAGAAAGGTAAACAGCAGAAGATGCCATAATGATGGGTGTGGCATGAGATCACAAGTCAAATAAAAAAAAAGTTAGATTAAAAATGGGAGGAAGAGAAGAACAGAGACAAGAGAGTTCTAACTAGACCACATTAAGAGGCATTCTTTACAAAGTGTAATTGGGTGTCCTCCCATGTGGTTCTGCAGGGCAGAGAAGAGAAAAGGTTACCTGTATGTAACTGTTCTTTGAGTGTCACCTCTGATTATTTACACTTGTGGGATTGGTACTTTGGCAGGTCAAACTACAGCAGTTACAAAAAGAAGGAAATGTTATCTACCTCTGTGTAACAAGCCAGGAGGGTTATGGTTGGGTAGCAAGCCAATAACTGAAGCTCTTACAGTCTTGTTTGATGTATCCAGGCTTTCCCGAGCTCAATCAAAATAAACAAAACAGAAAAAAGTTCCCCACGGTTGGCGATTTAAAGAGAACTCAGGAAAGATTAAAATTTAAAAATGGTCTGGACAAACTGGAGAAATGGTCTGAAGTAAATAGGAGGAAATTCAACAAGGACAAATGCAAAGTACTCCATTCAGGAAGGAACACTCAGTTGCACACATACAAAATGGGAAATGACTGCCTAGGAAGGAGTTTGGATCACAAGCTAAATATGAGTCAACAGTGTAACACTGTTGCAAAAAAAGCAAACATCATTCTGGGATGTATTAGCAGGAGTGTTGTAAGCAAGACACAAGAAGTAATTCTTCTGCTCTACTCCATGCTGATTAGGCCTCAACTGGAGTACTGTGTTTAGTTCTGGGTGCCACATTTTGGGGAAAATGTGAACAAATTGGAGAGAGTCCAGAGAAGAACAACAAAAGTGATTAAACATCTAGAAAACATGACCTATGAGGGAAGATAGAAAAAAATTGGGTTTGTTTAGTCTAGAGAAGAGAAGACAGAGGGGGACATAATTACAGTTTTCAAGTACATAAAAGGTTGTTACAAGGAAGATGGAGAAAAATTGTTCTTGTTAACCTCTGAGAAGCAATGGGCTTAAATTGCAGCAAAGGTGATTTAGGTTGGACATTAGGAAAAACTTCGTAACTCTCAGGGTGGTTAAGCACTGGAATAAATTGCCCAGGGAGGTTATGGAATCTCCGTCATTGGCGATTTTTAAAAGCAGATTAGACAAACACCTGTCAGGAATGGTTTAATACTTAGTCCTGCTTGGAGTGCATGAGATTGGACTAGAAGAGCTCTCCAGGTTCCTTCCAGTCCTACAATTCTATGATTCTATAAGGTTTTCTTCAGCCTAAACAATATAAGAACAAAGGACAGGAAAGACCCTCCTGGATTAATTCTAGTCCACAAGTAACTCCATTATATAATCCTGTTCATAAATTTATCAAGCTCCATCTTAAACTGATTCAGTTCTTTGCCCCCACTACTCCTATTGGAAGGCTGTTCCAGAACCCCCTCCCCCAACACAAATGTCACCGAGAAGACTGGCTTTCTGTGGCCTAGAGTTTAAGAGAAGTAAAAAGTAATTTTAAATCAGACCAAAGGAGGGCTCTTTACCTGTCATTTCCTTCTTCCTCCATGTGGCAACTGGCTCTGATTATCAATTCCAACTTCACTCTATAGGACACAGCTGGGGAATTACTGCATTCACTACAGAGAACTTTGCCCTGCTACCCTGACACTTAGAATATGCAGCTCTAGTCAGAAAAAGCACATTGACTCTCTTTGCCAACCCCTGAACACGGACTAACATGACAGGTCACCCCCTGTTTCTGGTGTTCTCTCAGTATAACTTGCTCCTCTGTGAGGATTAGGGTAGGTAAATCACAATGCTGAATTGTCTACCAGGTTCTGGGCAACTGTAAGGAAAGTGTTCATGACCAATCAGATGACCTTCAAATAGTTAAATTACGTAGAGATGCTATTCAATGCCTTCTTAGTCCACATAGCTAAATGGTCTCCCAAACTTTAACACTTAGGCTATGTCTACACTGCAGTTAACCCAGGCTCTTACCTGGGTTTTAGCCTTAACCCCCCTTCTGACTACATAAAAAACCTCTAGCCCAGGTTTAAAGGTGCTTTAAATATACAGGCTAGTTTATCTGGCTGGTGGTGTAGGTTAGGAAACAAGGCTTAAACTTGCCCTGGAACCCACACACTTTGCAATAAGGACACAGGCTAAATCACTCGAGTCCTCCAGTCTTCTTTCTTTAATCTCCTGGACCCTCAGGTGCATCCACCAGTTTCTGCCATTTATTTCAATCGTGTGCTGATCTGTTCAGGCTGCTGAGTGTCATGCTGATGGGTTTGGCTTCTCTATTGTTCTGCGTAATGTTTCTCTAGGTCACCCTCTTTTTCTCTTTCCAGACGTGTCCATGTTATCACTTGCTCTGGAAGACGTGTTGGCGGCATCTATAAAGCGTGTCTCAGCCCAAAGACCCATTATATATGCCCCCCGTGATAAATGGGGGGGGGGTGGCTCCCTTTTGTGGACACCCAGCCAGCCAGTTAGCTACAGAATCCCTCTTGGTAGCTGTTCTCTACTTGCTTTACCTGTAAAGGGTTAAAAAGTCTGACTGCATGCGTAGGTAAAGGGAAGTGAATGGGCACTTGATCAAAAGAGCCAATGGGAGGGCTAGAACTTTTTAAATTGGGAAAAACTTCCATTTGTCTGTTGTTATTGTTGTTCTCCGGGGAAGAGGGGAACAGGGCAGCAGTTATGCTATGAGAAGCTGAAGGCCAGGTATAAAAATCATCAGAATCATACCGAGAAATTGCTTATTTGGAAATCCAGATATGTAAGTAGATCAGAAAATGTGTAGGAAGATGCAATTAGGTTTATTTTGTTTATTTCTTATGGCTTTTGGACTCTGTGCTAACCCCAAATGCTTTTGTTTTGCTTGTAACCTTTAAGCTGGACCTCAAGAAGGTTATTCTTGATATTTAATTTGTATAAGTGGGTTTTTAAAATCTAGCAAAAGCCTATGTTCCAGATGTATTTTCTTTCTTTTTGTTTTTAATAAAATTTACCTTTTTTAAGAACAGGATTGAATTGTTGGTGTCCTAGGAGGTTTGTGCAATGTTGTTTAATTAGCTAGTGGCAATGGCTGATTTCCTTTGTTTTCTTTCTCAGCTCTTCCCCAGAGGGGGGGTGAAAGGGCTTGAGGGTACCCCACAGGAAGGAATTCCCAAGTGCTCTCTCCTGAGTTCTCAAAAGGGGAGAGGGTTTGCACTTGGGTGCTGGCAGCATCTACCCATCCAAGATCAGAGAGAAGCTGTGACCTTGGGAGTTTAATACCAGCCTGGAGTGGCCAGTATTAATTTTTAGAATCCTTGCGGGCCCCCAACTTCTGCACTCAAAGTGCCAGAGTGGGGAATCAGCCTTGACACCCCCCACATACAGGTGAGTTCAGAAATAATGAGGGCACCGTAATGTGGCTATGGCTTTGCAGTGGGGATGGTCACACCCAGACCAGGCTACCCCAGGTGCTCAGACCTAGGTACCAACCACCTGTGTTAACTGTGTAGAGTAGACATAGTTGCAGAGAGAAAAGGAGAGAGAAGCATGGCTAGACTGCAACCAGTAGGAGTTCACAGAAGAGGAGCTCAATACCTTGAGGTTCACAGAAGTTTGACCGAGAAGTGTCAGCAGAGCTAAATTTAGAAAGCAGCCAGCAATGAAGAGGCCTCATCTTAAATAGGTAAAAGAGTTGCTGCCATTAAAATGGGATGAAAGGAGGGCAAATGGGACAAGCAAGTTGGAAGGTCTCAATGCACCACACTTCAGACACTGGAGTTGGAGTCAGTCCCAGTCATGGCTCCATGATGGTCCTTGGCACCAAACTATTCATCAAAATGAGCACTAGATGCTGCACTATGTGCTGATGCACCAAGTCTTGAGGTGATGCTTTTTTATTTGTGTCTGTCTTTACATTTTGGCATAGAAGCTATGGTGGATGACCTGATACCAGGTATTACCCAGGAGCAAGAGCTAAAGGTATCTGTCTGTCTCTCAACTGGTTCAAGGTAAAAAAATCTCAAACATAACTCGCCTCACCCCAAACACAGCTGGCACTGCCAGGCTGGTCTGTGTTGAACTACTGAGAGAGCTTCAACTTGGCTTTTTCAAATTCCCCAGTGAAGTGCAGGTATGAGAGAGAATAGCAGGACCAGAAGTTCTCAGGCAAGATTTGCTAATCTTAAGAACGCCACACCAAACAAAGACACACAAGATTTTAAATGTGGCAGAACACAAAAATGTCTATCAATATTTATAAAACCCAAACCTCACCAGCAGGACATTGTATACAACAGGAAACTGAAGGGGAAAGTCAGTTCCTCTTTCTAAATACAAAGTTAAGTGCTCTTACACACTTATTAAAAAGAAAAGCCAAACACCACTCACCAAGATAGACTTTATCAATAGCTAGCTGAGTCTGTGTAGTTTTGTTAGAATGTAAGCTCCACGAAGCACAGTGTGCCATCTTCTGGGTTTTCTACAGTGCTGAGATCATTGCCAGCACATATGATAATAGAAGCCCCTAGCAGATGCTTCAAGGCTCAAGACCTAAAAGCTATACCACTATTAGAAGCTATAGGCTCATGTGAGACACCAAGAGTGGAGATCTGCAGAGGCAATTTTTTTTTGAAGAAGAGGAGTAGATAAGAATAACATTGGTCAGAGCCATTATCTTCATCCTGGCAAAAGGATCAGCTATCAGCAGGTACATAAATCAAGTAACTAGCTATCAGCAAATCACTAATAGCAAGGTCTTTAGCTACTTTCCGGTTTCAGCATACGGGAACCTTAGACCACTTAACCACTTAGGTAGGACATACAGCATCTCAACCAATATTTTCTCTTTTAACTTTATGTGCAATTAGTAGTTGTTTTATGAAGGTTCAAAAAGAGATGGACTCCCTGATAGACAGGAAAAGTTCTTATCAGCCAAGCTCACCTGCTTCCATCTCTTTTTCACTCACTGAAAATTATGCTGGAAATTTAAAAGGCTATTTCTAAAACGATAGCAAATTCTCTATGAAGCACACGTTGTCCAAAAGGGCTCAAGGAAGCACCCCTTACCTTTTCCCTTAGACTGCAAAGAAAGGGATTCCTCACAGCTCCCACCGCAGTACAGTTGAATCAATGAACTTGACCTGATTTACTGATCCAAGGGTTGCTTTAAGTAATAATTTCTTACCTCCAGTCCATGTATTAGGGAAAAGGGCCATGGAAATGCCAATCACAGAATAGTGCAAGAACATTTATATACCATAAGACAACACATTACAGTACAGCTCTGACAGCAAGTGAAAGGGTGTTTCAGTGGGATCGGCAATATAGTAATTAAAGAAATGGTGAGGGGAGAGAGCTTACCTGCTGCTCCTTCAGCTTGGCAGCACCAAGCTCTGAGAGAGAGACAGTCAGTTTTTCTTGCTGTTCAGATAGATACTTCTGATATAGGCTCAGGAGTTCCTGGCATTCTCTGTATTGCTGCTGCAGAGGTAAGACAGCAAGTTAAGGGAAAAAAATATTCCGTATTGAAAAGTTAAAATCTAACAAATACCAAATTTATTCTGTGTAAATCTGTTTTGGTCCTGTGGTAACTGAAGCCATAAAATGCACAGTTCAGAGAAAGACACACCATGTGTGCATGGCGTGTGTGTGGGGGCGGGAGGGTGGAGATGGATGGTTACTATGGATGTGCCTGAAGGGAAATGAAAAGACCAAGAACAAGTGCAATCTTATCCCCCACCCATAAGACAGAGACGAACCTTCACCAAATTTACAAACACTTGAAGGGGAGGAGTACAGGAGGTAGGTTATGACATTTCAGTTAGCGCAGTTACAGCCCTCTTTACATATGTGGTCCTATTTGTATTCAGCTAAGGAGGATAGTGCCAATGCTTTAATTATTAATCGCCAACTCGGTAAATATTCCACTTTTTAAGTACAGCTATGGATTTGATGCCCACATACTCAGTTTGAACTACTGATGGATCATAAACACAGCCACAGTTGCAGGACTACAGGCCTTTCAGAGACCAGCAATGATTTTTGGATTGTTATCTGCAGAAGCAGCAAACTGTGGTATTTGCAAGGATATTAGCGATAGTGTCCTGCCTTGCTTGCAGCACTGAAATTCCAAAAGGAGATAAATCTGCTCTTCACCTGTCATTGTGTAATTCCCTCCCTTGCTCATTTAGCATGGTAAACCATTTATGCTTCCCCCTCATTCCACCCCTCCCCGATTTCAATTATGCATGCGGATGGGATAAGGGCTCAATGTCCAAAGAGATTACTCTGAATAAATACTTTAATAACAAGTCATCACAATTAAGGTAAGGAACAAAAACTTCTTCAAATATATAAAATGGTGTTGAGTTACAGATTTCCTTAACATTTTTATGATCTAATCATCGCTTCTGGGCAAATTCGTGTTGCAATCATTTTTGCCAATCATGGCTGCATAAATAACTCACCGCTTTGTTATTCCCCGTTACGATCCTTTTAAAAAAAAATGTTTTTAAAAGAGCTAAAAATGGGATGAGCAAAGCTTTTTGGGGAGGGAGCAGAAGGGAGGTGATTAAGATCTAATGCTAAAGTAATAAGGAGAGCTTCTAAAACACCTTTGCTCAGCATCTTGAGATAAAGGAGGGTACAAACAATGGTCTAAACAAGCTAATTGCTTTTACTAGTCAATCCATCTGAAGCCTGAGCAGTTTTACATTTCTGTGCATTTTGTCAGAGAGCACCAAAAGGCTGAAGTGATTTGTGGGGGTCTCAGGAGTCTCTGCCAGCTATGATGTATATAAAAGGAATTTTTTATTCCGGCTGTAACCATAGGCAGTAATGTTTATAGTAGGTGAACATATTAGCCTGGACGCAGGGCATGAATTTTACTGTAGAAAAAGCCAGTACATTTATACGGCCTAAGAGTTAAATGTCAGTATTTGAAGACAAATTATAGGCAAATTCATTTAAACCCATGTTATGTGGCAGAATATAAAAACAGACAGTCCTATCTTTATCAAATTTTTATGTCTCTCTTAATTCACTCTGCTTCCAACAGCCCCGCCCTCATACAACAGGACTTTACCCCACTATCTGCCTATTGCTGTTCCCTATCGATGTGGGTGAGTGGAATGTATACCCTAATGGGGCTTTGGGGTACACACCTAGTGGGGGCATATCTATTCTTGTTCTTGCCAGTGCATTACACATAGTTCTGTATTTCAAACATGAAAATTATACAGTATGAGAGTCACACCCAAAGAAACGAATACAGTGGGAATGCATTACACCAGAGGGTCCTAAACTCTGCTCCATGGGCCACGGGCAACCTTGAAGCACTTGCTGTGCACGTGATGATGTCTCTTCTTGCTTCTAGCTGCTCCATTTAATTAAAAGAGAGCTGAAAACATGACTTGCTTCCCTAACGTTACTTCTACACGTCAGTAATGGCTGGCATTGTCGAAAGGATATTGTGCGTTCACAAATGGGAGGGGTGATGCATGTGCATGAATGGGAGGAGAAAAGTCCATGAGACTTTTTCCCTTTTTAAATATGGTTCACATTGTGACAGTGGCTAGGAATCCCTGCATTAGACGATAAAACCTTGTTCATTCACACAATACTAGAGACATTCATTGTGAAGTAACGAGTAAGCAATCAAACAGAAAAGGTATAATATATCAGTGTTCTCTGTTCATTCATTTAGACAAACGTAGCTTAGTTTTAGCTATGATGATACTTCTTACTAAGCTAGTTCATTTACTGCAGTATAATTTTCTAAGACGCAAGCCTTACTATGAGATATTACTCTTCCACTCTATTAAATCTTTACTAAACATGGGGAAAGAGCACCTTACTTTGTAGGAATTAACAAGATTCTATGCCATACACAAATGCAAACAGGACCTACACCATTTAATTGCGAATGATTCAATGGTGATACAATGATGATGATGAGGAGGCTGTGAGTACCTATATAGACACACAGGCTGATCAAATACTTTCACAATCTGCTTTGAAGAAACTCACAAATTTCATGGGGGGGAGGGAGGGGAATAAATCTATAGGACTACAAATCCTAGAATTGAAACATAGCTAAATGCTCAAATAAGATCACATCTCTTTAAGAGTTCAAGAGTCCAAATACTGGATTAACAACATATTAATTATCTGATTACAGCTGTTTAGGATTTCACTGAACTGTATTCTCATTTGTTGCACAAAAAATTAACACTTGAGTTACTGTAATTTGTTACGCACAAAAAAGTTTGTTAATGCAGTATTAAGCTTGTACAGTAACAAGAGAATCATGAGAAGTCAGGAAATGCAAAGGTTCAGGTTTTAACAGCAATATTAATTCACCATGCTGCATATCCTGTCTATTTTATAGGATTCATTTAGAGGAACAACAGATTAAAGTCACAGATACCGAGTTCATTTATGGCTCTTAGAAGCAAAAAACCTTGCTTTGAGAGGTTTGTCTTGGAGAACCGGGATTGCCCAAGCAGCAGGTGCTAGTAGCATTATGCTTGTGGAGGCCAGAAGCAGACATACTTCCAGGGGCACAAGGGGTGGTGAGTAAAGTGGGTAATATGGTGGCTGTTAATGTATGCTCCTCCCCAGCACTGCCTTTCAGCTGCAAACTGACATACAGGGTTGGGGCAGGACCATGGCTACCGTCTACCACTCCAACTTGCCCCCTCTGGGGCATTTAGGATTGTTGGCAGTACTAGCAGCCCCCTCATGAGTTTAGAAGTATAAGCAGCTGTATTATAACTACCAGTTTCCCAGTAGTTGGAGAGTCAAGGGCCCTCCCCACAGCATCCTTAGGAAAAAATAATAGCAAATACCACACATCTACACGGTAGGCATGTTAACATTTGCTTGACTTTTTGTAATGTTCACAGTGCAAACTGTAATGTTGCAACAACACAGCATTTCCCCTCCCCCCGGCACCCCCTCTCCATTTAATTTCCTAACATTTGGTTTGTTTGTTTTTAATTGAAAACCTGGGGGTTCGACCAGGGGCTCCCCCAGAAATTTTTCACATAGTACGCACAACTGAACCACTAGTTTAACTTCACATGGAGCCACCACGGTCTGGCCCGGCCGCCCCTCCGTCAAGAGGCCAAATTTCAGTGAGTGACAATGCGACTTGGTGTACGAGGTTGCAGCTCCACTCAGGTTTGGCACAATGGCCTATCCGTCATGATGGAAGGGCTACTGGGCCAAATTTCAGCCACTCAGTTTGGGGGCCCAAGGCAAACTACCCCTTCCGCAGGTGGTGCTGCCCTTGCCAATGGTATGCACCACACATATGGTGTATACAGCTTTCATAAATATAAAGAAAAGGGTAGCATAAAATCCCTCCTTGGCAGCTGTACTGAATTACTTTACCTGTAAGGGATTAAGTAGCTCAAATCACCTAGTTGGCACCTGACCAGAAGGACCAATGAGGAAAGAAGATACTTTCAAATCGGGGGGGGTGGGGGAGGAAGGAGAGAGAATTTGTTTGTGGCTCTCTTTGTTTGTTCCCTCTCTGGACGGAGGGAGAGACCAAGCAGGTACAACATCTCCTGAAAACATACCTGGAGTGATCCATCTAAAATTACAGAAATTGTAAGTAAGGCAAGGAAATGCGTTAGGTTATCTTTTGTTTTGACTTGTGAATTTTCCTATGCTGCAAAGGTAGTTTTATTCCTGTTTTTGTAACTGTGAAGCTGAGTCCAGAGGGGAGTCCTCTGTTTTTAAATCTTTTTATTACCCTGTAAAGTTACCTTCCATTCTGATTTTGCAGGTGTGATTCTTTTACTTTTTCTTTAAAATAAAGTTCTTCTTTTAAGAACCTGATTGATTTTCAGTGTCCTAAAGACAAAGGGTTGGTATATTATTCTCAAGCCTTCCCAGGAAAGGGGGAGAAGGCGTTTGGGGGGATATTTTGGGGGAATAGAGATTCCAAGTGACCCTTCCCTGAATTTTTCTGTAAAACACTTGGTGGTGGCAGCAATACCGTCCAAGGACAAGGAAAGCAATTTGTGCCTCGGGGAAGTTTTAACCTAAGCTGGTAAAATATAAGCTATGGGGATCTTTCATGCGGGTCCCCACATCTATACCCCAGAGTTCAGAGTGAGGGGGGGAACCCTGACAACAACTATGGGCACCAGTGGGTTCTTTGGCTTACAGAGCCTACTTCCTCCAGTAGCTTCGCTAGTAAAGCTTTTCATTTCTGCATATTCACCTGTGTAACACTGAAAAACAATCAACCGGTGCATCTTTCTCTAACCGTACTCACTGCTTTACAACTTGATAGAATTCCAAACATGTTCCTTAATCTGCTAATCTAGAACATTTTCATATTTAGCCAAGCAGGGACCTCACAACAAGGACCAGTTACTTGCCAAAGTTTCAAAGTTCAATCTTTTCTGAATTATTCCCCTGAGGGCGGGAGGGAGGGAGGAAGGGGAAATAAGCACAAGGAATTTTTATTTAAAACATAAATTCTCACCCTTTGTTGTTCAAAATGATATTTCTTGCCTCAAATTTGTAAAGAGACGAAGCCTTAAAACAGAACAAGCATGAGAAGTTTCAGTCCCAAAAGGACATTTTCAAGAGGCTATTATCAAGGGAAGATAGAATTTTGAATGACATTGTTTTACAATCATAAACCAATGACAAGGGGCCCAGTTATCTACCTTGGGTATTTATATGGCCCCCATCACCATAGTACCAAGCACCTCACCGTCTTTAATGTATTTATCCTCACAACACTTCTGTGAGGTAAGGCAGGGCTCTTACCTCATTGTACAGATGGCAAACTGAGGCACAAAGAGAGTAAGCAATGTGCCCAAGATGACAAAGGATGTCTGTGGCAGACTGTGTTTCAGACTACTACGCTAACCACTGGACCTTCCTTATTCACAAGCCCATGTCATTTTGATCCTCTGCATGTAGATCTCCACCCTGTTTTAGAAAGTGGGAGTCAACCCATCCTGTCCTTCATGCAGCCCCTCACCCTGTGGAGGATTCTCTGCAGGTCCAGAGATTATGGGAAGAAGAAAAAGTGGAGTGAATCTGGGAAAGGAGACATATCATAAGAAATATATCATAAGTTATTAAAATATAAATAAAAGTTGACAATAGGCTACAGTATTTGCATGACTGCTCTATCTTTTCAAATGGTAAGGGTGTGCAGGCATTGGGGCCTGTGATCTTCGCAGGGCGTGGGGGAGGCTTGTCAGCGCACGTATCTTTTGCATGGGCTAGTACATTTTTCAATCCCTGCCAATGGGCAGATATCCAGGTAAATCAGGACTAGTTATCGCCCTTGACGGCAGTCTCAGCACAGAAGACAAAGACTGACACAGAGTGAACTCCCTTCACTCCTAGGGGTGTTCCCGCCAAGTCAGAGAGGAAGAAGATTGGTGCAGGTACAGGGGTTGTAGAACTTTTCACTGCCACTAGGCTGCTGCAGCTGTTCTGTGACAAAGAAAGGTCTTCAGTCTGGCACTCTACACCAGCACTAACCTAGGACCTCCTGTTGCACTGGCATGCACCATTGCCTTTGAATGTTCATGCTTTAGAAACGGCCTAGGACTGACTCAGATGCTTCAGAGTAAGAAATTTTGTCACCGGGCCAGTCAAACCTGTCTCTGGACATTTACATGTGGTCCAACCCAGTGAATTCAGTGTACGCTCTCTGAACAATACTATAAAAAAGTTGTTTGTAAGGCTTAAATTACATTTAAAAGTTTAAAGCTTATTATAATAGCAAAAAAATCACAAGATAAGCAGGGGTTCACGAACAGTCTTCGGGAACACTGATGACCCATCATCAGCTGTTCGCCTAAGTTCAAAGTAAATGTAATTAAAAGTAACCTGGATCTAAATTATTTTTTTAATTAAATCATCCAAGCACAACTTTTTTCGATATATTGACACAGTAGGTGATCAAAGCTTTACTTTCTCTTTCTGAAGCAATACAAAAATATTTTGTATATAGATAGGAGTAAAAACTACATCATTCCTTAAGAAAAGAAACGATATAGATGCCACTCCCATCTCCACCTGCAGGCTCTCCCTTCCTTCCTGATCAAGAACAAACCAAGAACCAATGTGATGTGGCTTCATCTACGCACACATGAAAAGCCATATGCACAATACTAGCAGTTTATTTTTTATAAACAAGCATGTTGTAAGAACATTAAAATCTACACCAAAGTGTTCTAAGATTCTAAGCAAGGGTAAGGCTGTGTCTAAATTGCACTACAGTGCAGACTACAGGGGGTGTGAATTCCAGAGTGCACCAAAATGTTGCACTTTTCCCCCTGTGGTTACTGCTGGCAAGAACTAAAAGCTGCCTAGTTGCATTCACATAGTCTTCCTTCAAACTGGACTATGTTAACAGAAACTAGGTACTTTTTAGTTCACACCAGCAGGGTCCACACAAGGCAGTAAGAGTGCAAATTGTGGTACACTCTGCAATTCCCCACTCCCCCACATAGTCCACAATGCAGCACAATGTAGATAAGACCTAAATTTAATTAGAAGATCACACTGCTCTTTAACGATTCAGTTTATTATACAAATTGTATTTGAAATATATGCACTACACACACTTATATCCTCCTCCGGGCCCCTGTTCAGTCCTCCTCAGAACGACAGGAACAATATGAATGCATTGCCACAAAGCAGTGTCTGGCCACAACACATGCTTCTTGGGCCTTCAAAGTTACACCACAAAAAATGTGGTTTGAACCTATGTGAATTATTGTTCTGTGAAAAGGTGAAGCCTGGTAACTTCCATGTAGCTTTATTATCTAAATTCTGAAGATGCCGTGAAGACTGAAGTTAATAAAACGTTTTATGAACAACTTCACTTCACTGGTTCTTATATAACTGAGCTTATGTGGACTGTCTGGCACAATCAGGTTAAGAAGCTGCTAGGGAAATTTCTGCACATCCATTTTTCAATGTATTAAAAAGGTTCTGGGGCAGGCGTGAATGCTGGTGCAAGAGTATTCAGTTCAAGTCACAACTTCCTTGAGATCTTCAGGAAACAAGTATTTGAAAGCACTCCGAAGGAGCAAGGTAAGTATAATAATATAGTGCTATGCTCTCAAATGTGAAGCACAAGAGACATGTTTTCATTCACACTTGAATATTTTAATGCTATTAAGCAGTAGCTAGTAAATTAATCCAAGATGCAAGAGTAAAAGAGGAAGACACATAAGGAAAAAGGTCACAATGCCCACAAAAGTTAAGAATCACACTCCTGTTTGAAGCATCATCATTATGTTATTGAATGATATACCTCTCATATAAAGGAACTGCTAATACATTCCCATTCTGTTTGAAGGGAAATTAAATTTACATTCTTTGGGAATATGGTATCATAATTAGTTCATGACTTGATTACACTTTGAAGTGAGCCAAGACTGCATATGGCGCATACAAATTAGTTAAGTTATGGTTACCTACCTTAAGCAAAAGCTACAGCATTCAGAACAAAGTTAGGGACTAGGCTAGGGTAGTCCTTTTGAGCTTTCAGACAGCATATGTACGATATCAGATTCAAATCTCTTCTGTTCCCATCTGGCATCAATAAGTCCAGAGTAACTTAAACATGCAGTTTCCTTTCCGTCTCCACCCATACCACCTGCACAGTAATTGTTAAAATTGATTTTTAAAAAGCAATGACAAGCACTAAACTTCCTATACTGGTCAAAGTACCAATATGATTTATTTCTACAAATAAGATGAAAATTACAGGCGCTCCAGTGACAGATCTACATGAGCTAGTATTCGCAGCTACCAAGCCACTTTATTCTGCTGAGCTGATGGCTTTCCTGAGTATACCTTTAAAATAAATTTGAAAACACTGAGATAATACAGTACAGCGTAGGGCATCTGAAACCTGATCAAACCAAAGGTCACTACAGCAAGACTAAAGGAACAGACTAAGAGCTTTCAAAGTTAAAATTAATTCCTCATGGTATGTGAACACCCTATTAACCCACAGAAGTCAAGTTATTTTACCTCAAAGTTCTTACTACAGACCAATGAGTTTCTTAATCTGAAAAATCAGAAACTTCAGTAGGTAGTTTGCTCAAGCAAGGAGCTCAGAATTGGGCCCTTATGTCTTAAAAATTATCATTGCTGGATGTGCCAGCTAGACAGCTTGCCGTCAGTGGGTTCCTGCCCAAAGGTGGGTAAAGACACAGCACACCACTTTTCATTCCATGTGAAATGCACACATGCTCCAGCACCCATATAATAAGCATGAATAAAAATAAACACAAAAAAATTAAAACTGCTCACACAACTTTCCCCCTGGGGAGAGGGAGAGAGAAAGAATGAATCACACACAACAGATACTAGTTAAGTTGCTTAATGCACAAGTAAAAGGTGCTCAGATATCACGGTGATAGACACAATGTAAGAACTGAATAAACAGAATACACACAATACAAAACATTATTCTTTATAAGCAATTGCTAGCTCCGGCATATGCAGCAATAGGGCTTTATTCGTGGTTTAAAAATTGTGATAGTATAGAATGCTCAAACAAGGGCCAGAAAAGAGAGAGAGAAATGAGATTGCACCTGGATTCATTAAGGAAGCTTTGCCAAAATCCATATTGATTTTAGAATATACAAATTTCCTTTAGCATTTCCTTGGGTGGTGCAGCCATTATCTGAGTTGAGTGGATGCAGTTTCTCTTGGAAATGGTCAAGAACTGTATTACTTATGCATTTGTCCATCGTATGATCCTTCTGATGGGGAGCCTTGAGGATTTAGTAGTACATGATTTCTCCCCAGTAATACTCACAGCATCTGTGAAGGGCTGCACATATTTAATCATGTGCAGTAAAAAAGTAAACTCAACCTGTGCTGTATTGGAAGAATGCAAAGCCAAAGAGAGTACTACACCTCCCACCACAACCAAAAAAAAAACCAACAAAAAACCATGCTGTTTTTTCCTTTTACATATTTAGAGTGCAAAATTAAAACAAATAAAAGGAACACTGCATAATTTAGCTGTCATTTTCTATCAAATTGCTCATAATTGTAACCATAAAATGATAATATTCTACCATATGTGCATCTGCAAAGATGACAAAAGCACTGGTCAGCTCCACAGAGAAGAAAAATAAAGCTAACGCTCCCCTTAGTGGTCATTGATGGGGATTGCAATAGCCTAACATTTTATAGAGCCACAGCATTCTTCCTAAATGTTAAGAAGAGAGTAACTGTCAAACCTGGAGGTTAATTTTGTCATATAGAAGGGTCTAACAATTCATTATGAAACATGCAAGTCAACTGTGTAATCCTACTGATACCATTCTTCCTAAACTGAGTCCCCTTTATACGCGTTCATTCATGGTATTACATAAAATACCTATCTCTAGAAATGCTCGGTGTTTATTTGGAGACCTTTGTGAGAATTTAAAAACCTTTTATAGTAGCAACTGTTACTGTTTCCATTAAAGCTATTAGTCAGACCAATACTACTTGACATGCAAACAGCTGTGTTCTTTTCTCTAATTTGACAACAGACCTCCTTTAAGGAGTCTGAGAGGAAAAAAGGTGGTTTTAGCCTGTGGGGAAAATGAGGTATCTTATATAGCAGAGGGATGCTCATCCTGTTCCATCAAGGCACACTAATGGGAGTTATTTAACAGGATAAAGTATGAACTCGGTGGCAGCTGTTTGGAGGACAGGGTGCGGGGCTATCAGGAGATGAGAAAGACACCAGGGCTGTAAAACCTGAACTGACTCAAGGCAGAGCTACAGGACCGCCATCTGAATTAAAAAGCATGCATATTAAATTAAAAGGGTGGCTGCTTTGCAGAGAATGAGAATGTAAGATCACAAACCAACAGCTCATTTTATAACGAAGCTAACCAGGTTTGGTCCTGGTTAGTATCGGAATGGGTGACCACCAGGGGATACATAGTGCTCTACGTCTTGTTGCTTCCTTGTGAAAAACAATCATCACTCTTCACAATTTTATATATTTGATGCCTCTGGCTGAAACCTTCTCTTCTGGACCTCAAATAGGAATAATATTAAGAGACAAGCAGATCCTCCTTAAGCCACGTGGCAGCTCCACTACGCTCAGATACAAAGGTTTTCAGTTCAATTCCTTGCTGCGACTGAGTCCTCAACAATCAGGATAAATCTTTTGTTTGTTGTCACCTTCCTCAGTTGCCTGTTTGCAGCCTGCATTGCCTACATCAGGCTTGGCTAGTGTGACTTCTTATCAGAATGCACTTAAAGCAGCGGCAAATAGTTGAAGTGTATCATTCCCCATCAGTAAAATGGGCATCTGAGCCCCCCTATGTCTTGTGATCCTTGGATGAAAAACACTAAGGCTTGTTGCTGGACAAGGATGGGGAGAAAGAAAAGCTCAATATGCCAGGAAGGCTTGCCCTTCTTGTGGTACTGTTTGCACTGGTGAAATAACAGCCTGCATGCTGTTCTCATTATAACTATACAGAATCATAGATCATTCTAGCTAATTTTGTTTTTCCTTTTAGAACTATTGCTATTTTGACAGCTTTTCTAACCTTGTTAGAACACAATCTGCTAGCAACACTGTTGATGAGGGAAATGCAAGGCGCTCTCTTCTGAAAGGCAGTCGAGGTCAAATCAACAAATTCTGTACAAGTATTATTACTAATTTTAATTTTTTTTTTAAACAAAAATCTCGTGTGCCAGCACACGGCAGAGAGTCATTTTTCTGTCATGTGTATCAGCTGCATCTCTGTAATTTAGATGCGTATTTCAGAAGGACAAAGGCTTCAGAAAGTTAGTGCTTTCTTCTAGAAACTGGCCTTAAATGCACCACACTGAGAAGTGCTGGTTACACTGAACTGAAGCCAACGAAGAAAAGATTTAATAACAGTCTCATTATAAGGTTCATTGTTGTAGGACTACTTAATATACAAGATTAACACATCTTATCTCCCAGTTTCACTGAAACCTATTATACCCCTCATTAATACATGCACATTGCTACATCATTTACAAAGCCAAGCTCTCAAACAGTATTGTATGAAAGAGGGCGTGTTCTGCTGCTTTTACTAGTGCTAGTCTCTCTCCAAGCAACCACTGTGCACTAATATGAACCCTATGGCTCAGAACGCAAGACTTTGTTTAGAGAAACTATGCAGTTCTCTTTAGAGCTGAGAATTAAAAAGACAACTTGTTTTCCTTCACTCGGATTTAGCTATCTGTATTTCAGTTCCTCTAGTTCCAGATCGAGAAGGGGACACACCATTCCACTAGCTAGCACAGACAAGCAGAACCATTGCCACCAAAATCTGAAGACATTCTGGTGTTCTCTGTTCCCTTGTGATTCAAGATTACTGAAGAGATTAAATTAAAGAAACAGAACAAAGAACCATGATTAATCATGTCAACAAAACTTCTAGAAATATTCTCTCTCTAGTAGGGCCCAGAAATAGATCTCTCACACACAAGCACGCACACACAAAAACAAACCCTTGAGTGCTAAATACAAAACAGAAGCCCTAAACTCACAAATGTTCACCTGCAAACGTTAAGTGGGAGGATCTCCAAACTAGTGTACCTCCAGTACAGACACTACGTTTAGATAGGAAAAAGCATTTTCCCCCTCCTACACCTTCACCTCCAGTATGGAATGAAGGGACTAATAATTCCCCTCCACCAGAAAAACAGAAGTACAAGGAGGGATCACGTGGCCAACACCATCTACTAACATCCAAACACTAGTATTTGGACTGTACGCTCAAGGCAGAAATTGCCTTTTGTTAGTACAGCACCTAAAACAATGGGACCCAGATAGTTACAGGGGCTTTGGGGCATTCACACAATGCAATAAAGAAAGAAAGTTAGTTCCACAGTAAAACTCTTGCAGGAAGCTGAGTGCTGGAAAGAGTCTTTTCTAAGGGGGAAAAAAAATCTACAGCCTCTAATATACCTTGGAAGTGAATGGTGTCTGACAAATGAACTAAATTCCCACCCAGCCCCCACCCCACGCTTGACCTCTCCAAAGCCACATTATCCAGTGACAGGGGTTCTAAATTGAAGTGAAGTACTGGGATTTGTAGTGTCCCCAAGGATAGCTGGCTTAGTCTATGCAGCATCTAGTTTAGAGCCATCCAGGGGTCACCCAGATAACTCTTCATAGATTATCCTGTCAGAAGGGAAGGCATAAACTTGGTTAAGAGCTAACTGGAAAGCATCCATGGGATAGACTGACCTCTGGGAATCTAGTGCACAACTCACAAAAAACTTTCCACTGTTCCATTGTGAAGATGCTTACCTCTGGCTAACCCCAGCTTTGTATCAGCAAATTAAGTGCCTTAGAAAAAAAGAAGTTATTTACCTGTACAGTAACTGATGTTCTTTGAGATGTGTAGTTTTTATATTCATATATATATATATATATATTCATATTCCACATTAGGAGAATGCACATCCACTCTGCATGCATCAGAGAATTATCTAGTCAACAGTACCTATCAGAGCGGCACATGCGCCCTTCCTTTTCTTCATGTGCTTTGCGAGGGTATAAAGGATGGAGCCACCCCACTACATTGCATTCTTTAACCACTCGGGGATGGTGGGTGGGCTGTGGAACATGTAGATGGACTACACATCTCAAAGAACATTAGTTAGTATACAGGAAAGTCACCTCTCGAGTGCTAGTCTGTATACATATTCCACATTGGGGGACTCCCTAGCAATAGCCCCACAGGGAGTGGGTATGAGGAGTCTCTGTAAATACGGATTGCAACACAGATCTTCCAAATCTTGCATCGTCCCTGCCCTGCCTAATGCACAGTGCTTTGTAAATGTGCATATGAATGACCAGGTTGCTGCTCTGCAAAGCCCTGAATTGGGAGGCTCACTAGAGAGGCCACAGAGGTGAACTGCGCCCTGATGAAGCGAGCACCTACATGCCTGCTAGCTGGTAACATGACTTGATGCATTGGGTAATCCAGTTTGATATTTTCTGCATAGACACAGCTTCTCCTTTTACTGTTTCTGTGTAAGCCAGAAACAGGATGGGCAATTTCTGTAAGGATTGTGTTCCATCCAGGTAGAACAATATGGCTCTGCATACTTGGTGAAGACGGAGGGCACTGTAGGAAGCACAAAGGGCCGGACTCAATACTGCTAGTATTTCTTGTTCAACTCAAACCTCAGGAAGCACTTGCATTACGGTTGTATCGTGACATGGAAATGCATATCCTTGGGGTTGAGGGCAACCTTCTGGTTCAGGGAAGGAGCAATGAAGGTGAACTTGAGCTTCTTGGATAGAGGTGTTGAGGGCTTTGAGGTCTAATATCAGGTAAGCCCACCCTTTTTCTTGGGAGTGAGGAAGTACCTTAAATACAATCCCCACCCCCTCTCTCCCACTTCTACAGTGCACATAGCAAGAGACTGCACTTCTTGTTGAAGCGGAATCTCATGAGAGGGGTCCCTGAAGAGGGACAGAGAAGACGTGAGGGGACAGAGTGGAAAGAGGGAGGGGAACTGAATGGCATAGTCTCTCTGGACCACCTCCAAAATCCAACAGTCTGAGATTGCCAAAAGGCATGTCCTCAATTGTTTTCTGTAATTCTTTTGGTATGCCTGTCAAAGTCAGCCAGGAAGAACTGCATATCATGACTGCGGTGGCCACTGCTCAGGAGGCTAAGTCCACCGTATCCAAGGCCACTTGTGGTGCAGTTCTGGCCACCACATAACCTTCCACCAGACAGTCTGAAAATCATCCCTATAACCTTAAAGAAGTTTAGCAATAAAAGGTGGTAAGGCACATCAGTTGACATGGTAATATGTTGCCAAGACTGCCTTGTAGTTCAAGATCCTCATTTGGAGACTCAAAGTGGAATAGGATTTTCAGTCTGGCAGATCAAGCCACATGGACTCTGTCTTTAGGGGTCAATTTCTGGCTGCCCTGGCAAGTTTTTTCATAGGTTGCCATCACCAGCAGGGATTCTGATACCAGGTGCAAATCAAACTCCTGGTACCTGGTAGCCTGGACCTAGTATGGTCTATCTGCCTTTTTGGACACTGGTTTCAGTGACACCAGTATCTGCAACAGGGCATTTGTGGATTGTAACAGCCCCTTGTAGTGGGGCGGCTGCCCCACTCCATTAAAGAGGTGTTAAAAGCCTGCCCTTGGAAAGGGCCGGGGCTGACAGAAAAGCCTAGGCTGATTGGGGAAACAGCCACAGCTGGCCCTATAAAAGGGCTGTGAACCAGGAGCTCAAGGACACACGCTCTCTCTAGCTTTAGAGAGAGAAGGACCTGGCTGCCTGGGAGCTGAGAAGGGTGAAGCAGAGCTGGGGAAGGGCAGAGGGAGCTGGGGAGCTCCAGCCTAGTAAAACCCCAGGCTGCAGGCCTCGCCAAAAGCATACAAAAGGTACTGGGGCTGCAGAGGGGCAGCCCAGCGATAGGCAGAGGCAGCTGGTCCAACCCCCCTTGCCGATGATGAGGCGTTTATAGACTGCAGTCTGCCCCAGGGAGTCGGGGCTAGATGGTGCCTGGCAGTAGCCACTGAAGCAAGGTGGGGATAGAGGGCTGGGGGTTCCTCTGGGTCGGGAGACCCAGATTGTGGGTTGCTGCTGGGGGCAGAACCCTGAAGTAGAGGGCCACCGGGGTCCGGGAGGGACACGGGGGCCAGCGGCAAGCGAGACACCCCGGCCTGCAGAGGGTGCTCCAGGCTGTAAGAACTAATTCCCAGGACGACCAGCAGGAGGCGCCGCACCGGTGAGTCATCACCGCCACACCCCTCATTGATCAGGATCGCTACATGTCCGGGTATTGACATGTGTAAACTACTGAGGACCTTGCATGGTGTGTTGCACACCTCATCAGTTGGTTTCTCCAAGGTTGCTGCCTACTCATGAGGGCCTGGAATGCTTGCAGTCCTCAAAGGTAGAAGCTGACTTGTCAGAAGCCAGGACATCATCCAACAATGACAAAGTAATGGCTGCTACCATCTGTTGTTCAGCAGGGACCTGCTGGATGAGAGCAGTGTGCTCCTGAATAGTGCTGGGGACGTGTCCAGGTGCTGGTGCTGTTGTGTGACAGTCCATGCCATGAGCACAGTGGGGAGGCTGGTCTTGGGTTGCACTGAGGTTGGTATCAAAGTCAGACTTCTGCCTGGTACTGCAGCAGCTGGCAGCTTCTCTGTTTGCCTCAGTACCGAAGAGGCTAGAATGACCGTGGACTTACTGGCCTGGGCCTCTATCATGGCCGGTTCTGCTTGGCTTGTACCAACTTTGGTGCTCAGGGTACTTTTTCTAAGTTGTGAGGCACCTTTAATAGCCAACAGTCTGGTAGTCTTGTGGCGCCTCAAAGTGGATGTGGAGAGGGTGATGTTCGCCTTTTCTCCTTAGAGGACTTGCAGTCAAGAGCCTGATCTATCTCAGTGCTTTCCAGACGAGGAAGGCACCGGCCTCAGAGACCCTTCCGCCAGTTTGGAGGTTGAGGATGGGGCAGTCTTCAACAGTCTCCTGTCTTCCAAGGGCCTGCATGCCTGCAGACTGACCTCATCACCTGCTCCATAAGGAAAACCCTCAGGAGCACCAGGTCCCTTTTGAGAAGCACCTGAAATTTCACAGCACTCCAGGACATGTCCTTCACCGAGGCAAAACAGACACCTCATGTGTTCATCATTCAGAAGCATGAGTGCCTCACAGGGCAGAAAGTTCTGAAAGCCCAAGTATTTGCCATGGTCAGACACTGAGGCTGGCACTGCCAGTGACCGCAGAGGGAGGAGAGCCTTTGTTCCCCTGGGGCATCCCGAAGACCTAACTAAATACTTGAAACTACTAATTAAATCATTGCTGGAGGAAAAATTCTGAAGAGAGTTGCTCAGACGTACCACAGGTGATAGAGAAGAAACTGGGTGTGGCAGAACAGCTCTGCTTTTTATACCATGGAGAAGTTCATGAGAAAGGGACAGGCACATATGCCACCCCGACAGGTAATGCTGACTAAAAAATCCTGTGACACATGTGCATTGGATATGTATTCAGGTATT
Organism: Terrapene triunguis; assembly: GCF_002925995.2. Lineage (NCBI taxonomy): Eukaryota > Metazoa > Chordata > Testudines > Emydidae > Terrapene > Terrapene triunguis. The sequence goes on along the minus strand of NW_020664420.1, from coordinate 56,938 downwards.
GTCAGAGCATATTACCACTACTGTGATGGATAACCTCCCAATACAGCCACAGGGCTTGCCAGGACTCTCAATTCAAAGAGTGCAGGGAAGGTTTGGCATAACTGGGGGGAGGGGCAAAGGAACCACCCTCCTGCAACAGAGAGATTGGCAACAATACCGTTCCCCATTCTTGTATGAACATTCCCTTGAGAAGGTATTAATCTTCAGACCACTATTTCAGGAAGCCCTGTACTCCCGGAGATGGTGGTTTTGACATGTAGATTCTGAAGCACCCTTTCAAAAAAGTAAGCGTAGCCGAAGGGAGTTCACACTGAGACCGCCACTTACAGAAAAGGAGACCTTCAGACAGTTGACTGCAGCTCTCTCAATGGGCTAGCATCTTAGTAAGTGCAAGATATTCCTCTTGGGCTTAATTGCAAGGTCCAAGACTTAAAAAGGTAGAAAAAACAGTGTACTGTTTGGGACAGTTGGTGCTAGAAAGATAATATTATCAGCTAGTGTACCAAGTACAATACCACCAAGAGGCCATCTTCACAAAGAAAAGCCCAAACCCTCCAACATTCAATTGGTGAATACATGGATGACTGCTGTCAGTGGGAACAGAATAAAGTCCTCTAAAAATTAAAGATCCTCAATGACAAATGTGGGGGAAGCATAGAGAGAACTGTTCAAGCAGGTGTGCTACAGGCTTAATATACACCAAAAAAATGGTAACAAGATTCTCATGGTGACCACATGGTATTATCCCCATTTTATAGATGGGAGGGTACAAAGAAGACACTGACTTGCCTAATGCTACAGAGGGAGTCAAGGAATTGAATCCAGGTCTCTGAAGTCCCAGTCAAATGCCTTAACCATAAAACCTTCCTTGTACTCCCAGAAGTGATCCTGGAGTAGCTAGATCCATGGCTGCAGTGCCTTGGTGAGCTCAAGAGTTCCCAGGTGGAATGGACAAAAAGAACCTGCAGGGAAGTCACAGTACGTTCCTTTCCTTTTCTCTTCTGAGGCTCTGGCTCCATCATAGATATGGTGAGAGAGAAAAAGGGAAGAGATGTGTCAAAAACAAAATTAAAGCACTAACTGCACAATGCACATGCCTCTGAAGTGAGTAGGAACAGAAGGTACCAAACCATGTTCAGATCTGACTGGTAGCACTGCTCTCAGTCAGTGCTAGCAAGGGAGGCATGTCACTTCAGTAAAGACCAACGGAAATGAAGGCAGTAAATGCCACTGTAAGTATTTTAAATGATGTGTGTGTCTGTGTGTATTGTGGAGCAGGACAGGACAAGCCGGTTTAACAGAATATGTGGAGATTTTTCTCCCCAAGTCTGCAAAGCTTTAAAATTAGCACTCTGTGTTTGCTTGTTCTTTTAATGCCTGCATTTATTAAGGAGCAAAATAACCATGTCTCTGAAATGCCAAAACAATATGGATCCATAAATAATGTTCCATTCCTATTTGTACCTAATCTAAATATTTATGTAGTAATTTACCAGTAAAAGATGCAAACTGTTTTTTAAAATGTTACATTGTATTAAAGGTTAACCACATGACATGTTTTATTATGAGGCTTTAAATGACATTGAAGACCAATGTCTTGGACGAGTTCCAATGGAAGCATCGTCGTTGAAATGGACACAGGCAGGTCCTCATATTCACTTTTCACAAAGATAAATGTGGAAGTTCAGACCTTTCTCCGTGCTATTTCAGTCTGCCTGGCCATAGACCAAACAAGCCAGGAGTGCATTGATTTACAGAGTGAAGGCTATCTTCGCAACCAGAAGGGCTAGAAACAGATATATTAGTCAAACTTGGCTCTCACACAGAGCAATAATGTAAAGTTTCACTCAGAAAGGATACCTTCACCAAAATTAGGACAAGTCAAAATAGGAGTAGTGTACATAAGAGCATTTGGAATTGAGCTTTAATTCTTTTGTTATAAAGATGCCGCGCTTAAGAATAGAAAAATTCCTGCTAACTACCAAAAAAAAAAGCATAGAATCATATCTCATAGTTATGACACCTGACGGCTATATTTCTCTAATGACCCCACCCCTCCAGCAATGTCCGCCCTAGCTTCCCGTCACCTAATGCATTAAATTCAAGCCCCTTCTCCTCACTTTTATGGTCCTATAAATCCAGGTCCCATCTTTGCCGCTGCTCTAGAGTCGTACTACACACCTACGATCTCCCTATGCTCCTTACTGTTCCCTCTGTCTCCTCCTCCCCCCCTCCGCCTTCTACTCCTGCTGCCCCCTGCACTGGAGATAGTTTCCAACTTCTTCTCTGCCATACAAATTCACTCTCCTTCAACTCTCTTCTTAAAGCCCACTACTTCCAGAAACCCTGCCTCCAAGTCTCCTCAGCAATCATCTCTATACATTCCCAACCAGAACCGTTTTCTCAAGTTGTCCCTATCTTCAGCAGTAAAACCTTTGGGTTATGACCTTGCTCACACAGGTTTAAATCCAGAGTAATTCCAATAACTTCAGTGGAGTTACTCCAAAGTTACACTCATCTGAACAAGATCAGAATTATTTTTCTAAAGTGCTTGGGACCTATTAGCATGTCTCTCTGTGCCTCAGTTTCCCAGTCTGGAAAATGGGGATATAATACCTATTTCACAAGCGTATTGGGAGGTTAATGTTTGTCAGTGCTTTGAAGACAAAGACCTAAGTATTATCATCACAAATTAAAGCTCCTATCTTGGAATCCACCAAGGCTACATGCACAGCTTTAACAAATACACCTCTACCCCGATATAATGCTGTCGTCGGGAGCCAAAAAATCTTACCGCGTTATAGGTGAAACCGCGTTATATCGAACTGCTTTGATCCGCCGGAGTGCGCAGCCCCGCCCCCCCCCCCGGAGCGCTGCTTTATCGTGTTATATCCGAATTCATGTTATATCGGGCCACGTTATATCGGGGTAGAGGTGTAACTTAGTTTTTAAATGCTTTTCGAACAGCCGCACGTTCCAGCAGGGAGAATAAACAATATGAACAATGATTAGTGAATACTGCCCACGTATGTTACCTTTCCCTTAACAGAGTTAAAGCACATCTGCTCCCAAGTTGGGAAAGGCTGGTTTTCCAGATATAACTAGTCAGATACAGCATGAAGAGATGTATTAATGTCCCTTGCTTCAGTGAGAGACAGAGTACACAGGCTTACTGATGGAATCTGCATTTTTGGTTTTCATTTGTTCTGCTTGGGTAACCTTACCAGACTGAGAAAACACATTTCCAAACATTACTATTTTGAATACCATTGTTCAGTCAGACTATCTTTTTCTCCACTTAGCCATCTCTAGATCAAAGAAAACTTGGAAGCGGAATTTAACTTTCTATCTCAGAGTGGAAACATTTATCCTTAAAATGTAATAAAATTTCTCATCTCAACGATACACAGAAGTACTCGGAATGTATTACACATGATCAATGCTGCAATGAGGTGTAGAATACTAGTGCAAACACAGTTCATCTGTATGCATGGTATCGTTAAATATGTTGTTGGAGTTAAGTGCCTTTCACAGAAAAGAATCATTGCAATTATCACTGGTGTTAGCAGTTCTCTAAAATACCAAAGTTTACTTTTTGTTATAAGAACTATTCAAGGAAGCTGCCATGCTACAAACATTTCTCTAGTACGGATCACAATGTTTCCACTTTCTTACCATTACTAAATGTACAGCCTGCAGGGAATAAACAAGTAGCCCTAACCCAATGGTAATGGAATGCATTAACAACCCATTTACACATCAGTCCTCGTTTTTTTTGTTTTTTTCTTCAAAACCACCATAATTCCACCTTCTCTATTTATGACTAGGTCACAGAACTGACCACTGACTTGGAAACAAGGATGAAACTGGGATCATCTCCAAAGAAAGCTAACTCGGTGCTAAGTTAAGCTTCAGTGGGGTGAGCCAGACCACTGGTCAATTGCTCTTTTCCTTTCTCTGCCTCCTAGAACATAACCTAGACCTCTAAATATCGGTAACTACTATTCTAATCAGTGACATGCAAAACCTATACGTGAACCTAATTATTCTGTGCTATATCATCCATGCAACAAAGGTGACTAAAAAACCAACTGATTACAACCATTGCATCTCCCACATCTACTGCCTTTTCTTTTCTTGCCTTTCACCAAGAAGGGTGATAGGCCTGTCTATTTGATCTCCCATATTTTACCCTGTGCCTTCTAGATCTTACAACCTGGCACATATACTGTCTCTACAAAATATCCCTAGTATTTATAATGCAAAACACTTTATGACACTTCTAGCGCTGGGAGAAGAGAAAATGAAGCATGAAATAAGAAATATACTAGCAGAACAATATTCATTGACACTGATAAGTCTGTATACTACTGCACAGGGGAAGTGTTAGTGTTTTGCCTTTTTTTTTTTTTTAAATACATTTTGTCCAGCCTTTCTGGTGTCATCGTTCGTTTAGCCCCTCGTTCCTTTTCTCATGTGTCACGTAGCCTGGGTACCAAATTTGTCAAATGCTGCACAAATACATCTAGCAGAACAGTTTTATACCCAATCACTCAAATGACAATCATAAAAAGCTGCTGAACGTGTTTTCCTACATCTTTAGCTGGTCTTTTATGGCTATCTGAAATGTGCCTGATTTTTCTAAAGGTTCTTTTTGCCTCCCGCTGCAACCAGATCGACTCTTAGCAGCAGCTGTGTAGCTTACACATAAAACTTCTGTGATTTTTTTTTCTCTATTACGAGAGTCAAGGTATTATAAATATATGGTCATTAAAGCCCTGTTGCAAGGAACTTAACCCCTAAGAGAATGCACCAATTGGTCTCAGCATTGATTTCAACTGAAAAGGCTTGAGAATTGACTCTTTGAACTACTTTTACAATCTCAAGTTCATTCTATGGCCAAAAAGAAAGTCAATGTTTGGCACTGCATTGCAAACGTTGACACTATCCCCCAACCTCATAATCAATCTTAAAACATGCAGCAGACTATCAAATACATAGCTTTCAAAAAGCTTAGGGAGCGAAGAGCTACAAAGAAGAGCTTGAGAAAGGACATGTAGGATGAAAGCTACTGTATTACTTGAATTCTACATTTCTGGCTTCAATCTGGAATCTTTGTGGTGGTAATTTTTGATGTTAATGTAAAATAATCCTAAAAAACACTGCCCGAGTCTGTCAAAGGGGAAAGCCAAGACTGACTAATTGGATTTCTTCAAACAGCTAGTATTGTCTCAAGCAGTAGAAGCAATGCCACATATATCCCTTAAAGTTTCCTTGGGCTCACTGCAAAGCTTCCTTCTTTCTTCTTGAGGGACATCCACACTGCTGAGCCTCGGAAAAATTAGTTTACATCCAGAATTGAAAAGTGGTGAATGGTAGTGGCCAAGAGGGATCATAGCATCTAAAGCATTGAAAATTGGTGAGTTATTTCCTTGCAATCAAATTCCATCAACTAACATGTTCTAGAAGTCCAGTGTAGGTGAGGCAGTATATACTTAACCATGTGCTAAACTGGTCATGCCTAGGCTTGTGTTAGGTAGCATATTTAAAGGTGTGTTTTAAAACTCTAATCCAGACAATGCCTCATTTGTGCGAGTGGTATTTTAAAAAAACCCTAGCACAACAGAGACAGATAATGGCAGAACACTAAACATGTAAATGTTGGATGACAATGAAATAGTACTGAGGGAAAGTAAAAGTACACCTCTACCCCGATATAACACTGTCCTCGGGAGCCAAAAAAATCTTACCGCGTTATAGGTGAAACCGCGTTATATCGAACTTGCTTTGATCCGCTGGAGCGCGCAGCCCTGCCCACCCCCAGAGGGCTGCTTTACCGCGTTATATCCGAATTCATGTTATATCGGGTCGCGTTATATCGGGGTAGAGGTGTAAGTAAAAATATTTCCCGTCACAGACTTTAGACCTTCAACACAAAACAGGAACTGACCAAATGAAAGTAATTTTGTTGAGCAAAACATGGATATCACGGTCTTGTATCTGGCAGGGAAGTAAGAGAGCACCATGCTCTGCAGATCAGGCTACTGATGCTCCATAAGGGAGCCCTCACATCAGCAGTTGGCAGGAAGGGGAGGGGGGGCAAGCTACACCTGCAAATCAGCAAACCTAGGACCCAGGGGACCCCACAGTCCCAATCAGCTGTCTCATGACCTCTCAAACTCAAGGGAGCCCTAAATCCATATCTTGTGTCATCTTCTTCCCACGGCACGATTTTTACCCTTACTTACTCACTTATTTTCTAGACAATCAGTCCCTCCTTCATTTATAATGGGAGGGAAGGAGGGAAAACAAAACAGCGTAGGGTGGCTTACACATGGAAATCTTGGGAAAAGCCATTATATGCTTAACTGAGAAAGGTGTAAATCTTTTATTACTGATTTGCTTGAATAATACATCAGGCTTACTCTAATGTAATGTGCAACATGGAATACCCACTCCTGATTTACCCAAGAACTCTGTTGTTGGGAATTGTTTAATGTAAAAACCATATGAAAATAAGTTATAAAAAAGCCAAGAGAATCTCAGTAATTTTAAGACTCATTACCTACAGGTACAGTACAGTTCTGACCGTGGTGATGGCTGAAGCATTGGGAACATACAGTACAAAGAAATAAATGCCTTTAAATTGCTGAGCTTATCTCAGCTTTTTATTTTCCCTTTTATTGGTTGGAGGAAAGGTATTTACAACAATACTTTTATTCCTCCTAGAATCTATCTTGATCTTTTTGGAAGGGAAGAATTTGATATTTCACAGATTCTAAACCACTATCAGTATCAAAGCAGTAGAGTTTAATATTCAAGAGAGAAGACAATTTTGGCTAACATCATCTGTAGTGATACATGCTACAACAGTGTAATTCAACTGTACATTTCAAAGCACCAAAAGGGTCAGAAAGAATTTTTCAATATCTTGTCACACCCTCATTTATAGAGTATTCCACAAGTGGCCAGTAGCACTGTTTTTCAACTTCCTTTGAAGCATCAGGGATAGGCTACTGCTAGCAATAAGATCCTAGACTTGAAGGACTGTTGTCCAATATGATACTGTACAGTTTTCTTTTGTTCCAAAGACCCATGCAAAGTATTAGTTACAAAATACTTTCAAATATTAATTTATTTTGGGAACATAGTGCATCATCTTTCAGCCAGAGGTATTTCCAGTGGTTTAGTATCCATCAACAACTACTTCATCTACCATGGAGAAGCAGTCACCCCAGGCTGAAACATGGCAGCAGTTTAACAATTTCTTGAACCTATGTTTTAAACTACTGTAGCAGTAATAAAATGAGTTGATTTGGTTGGAAGTAGTTGGCATTTTGGTAAATTGCACAAGTACACCTCTACCCCGATATAACGTGACCCGATATAACATGAATTCGGATATAACGCGGTAAAGCAGCGCTCCGGGGTGGGGCGGGGCTGCTCACTCCGGTGGATCAAAGCAAGTTCGGTATAACGCGGTTTCACCTATAATGCAGTAAGATTTTTTGGCTCCCGAGGACAGCGTTATATTGGAGTAGATGTGTAGTGGAATTGTGACTTTAAAATAATCATGCCCAACAGCATAGCTACATCTGAAGATGTAAGGTCCTAAAATCCAATGTTTTCTGCTCTCAAAGGTGTGTGAGTAAAAACTCTTGAATCAGTAAAGCCAACATTTTTAATGTATTTACAATATTCACCTTTAATATTAAGTAATTTATTCATGTTTCGCAATAAATAACAAGGAAATAAAGCCACTGTTTTTATACAATTTCTTTCAAGAATATATATATATATATATATATATATATATATATATATACACACACACAAAGGACTGTATGTGTATGCAGATGTACAGTATATTCTATGCATAAAATGTACCTTCCACATGAGTAATTCAGGATAGTTAGTTCAAGGTATACCCTAAGAAATGCCATTTTTTTCTTAAACTTAAAAAAAAAAAATACTGAGTGTTTTATTCCCAGATATGGCAACTGGAGTGGAACCTGTATTTGGCAGCAGACGTCTGCCCTGGTAGAAAAATCTTGCATATCTCACCATATTAATAATTACTTGGATTTAGTGCTGAGAGAGAGAGCACTGACTAACTATTTTAAAATAATCTCTCACACCACAAACAATATGCATTAATCACAGCTAAAATGCTGCAACTTGCTGTAGGAAATAGTAGTGCTAGAGCTGAATTTAAACACACAATCTACATCTTTCTAAATTAGCTGGAATCTATTCTAGACTGTAAAAGAACTGCAATCTTAACCACACAATATGTATATTTTTTCCCTTGATTGCGCCTACTTGTTTTTTCAAGGGCATTCCCATTAGGAACAAACACTTCTCTATCCTCTCTCCCCCCTTACAGCACAGTGAAAATAATCATATCAAGGGAAACTTATTACTGTTTCCAAATTGTGTCTGGCTCTCAGCAGGCACACTCTCCAGGCAACAGTTTTGCTGCTACATTATGACTAATTTTTTTTTCAGATGACACTTTGTACTGTAGGTAGAGAGAAAAAGGAAAGAGATGTGTGATTTGGGATGAGATAAACCCTCCTGAGCCAAGTGAAACAGCAATATCTCCTCTCTCTCTCTCTCTACACCCTCTTGCAAAAAACAAATTTTAATTTTCGTGTTAGAGAGCAATTTCATAGTGTACTGTACACACACAAGTATGTGCACAAATTCACTTTGTAAAAGAAGGTAAAGCTTGCAGTTTCCTCGGATTTTGGATCTCTCAGTTACTTCATGTGAGCAGAAAGTGTCCAAGTTCGGAAAAAAACGTTATCTAATTTCTGGCTAGCTGGACAAAGCACACACTGTCCAATGCTGCCACCTGCTGTCTAAATATAAAAACAATGACGCGCTGGCTGCAAAAACTGACATTCAAAAGTATTAGCTAGACTGTCTGCTCCTGGATGACCACTTTGGAAAGAATAACGCTTGGGTTCCATTTGGATCTATATTTTAGGGTTTTCCCTTATCCTCACCAAAACTTTTTTTAATTGTTACTACTAAATGAAACATGAAGTCATTCCCACCAGAAAGGAACCCTAACAACATGAAGGGCAGAGACCGTACGTTTTAAAATTAATTCAAACTAAGGACTCTGATCCTGTCTTGAGATCCACAAGCACAAACCCTTGTGGGATTCCTCCTGGGCAAAAAGGCCAGGAGTCAAGGGTTTAGATAGGGTTACCACATTCAAACATTTAAAAAAGAAGAGGACACTCCACGGGGCCCCGGTCCCGCCCCCGGCCCTGCCCCAACTCCGCCCCTTCCCCGCCCCCAGCCCCACCCCAACCCCGCCCCTTCTCCGTCCCCATTCCGACCCCTTCCCCAAAGTCCCTGCCCCAACTCTGCCCCCTCCTCTGAGCACCCTGCATTCCCCCTCCTCCTTCCCGCTCTGATCTTGGTTGGGGGTTGCTAAGTGCTTCCCTGCTCCCCACTCGCCATGCAGCCTCTATGCCCCTGCCTGCCCTGCTCCTCCTTGCCCTGCAGCCTCTGCACCCCCCCGCCCCTGCAGCCTCTGTGCCCCCTGCTCCCCACTCGCCCTGCAGCCTCTGCGCCCCCTGCCTGCCCTGCCCCTGCAGCCTCTACACCCCCCCACCGCCTGCCCTGCTCCCCCCGCTCACCAGGCAGAGGGAGAGCTGCAGGCTCCAGGTGGACTCAAACACTGCCCGTTGCTCTTTTGGTGAGGAGGGAGCGGGGGAGGGGGAGGGACTCTGGCTGCTAGAGGCCCTAGTGGCTGCGAGCGGCTTTCAATCAGGCCAGGCGTCCAATCAGCCGCGCCGCACTCTGCATGAGGGGAAGGGGGAAATCCCGGACATTTCTACTTGATTAGAAATCTCCCCCCGGACAGCCATTTAAAGCTGAAAAACCCGGACATGTCTGGGGAAACCCGGACGGATGGTAATCCCAGTTTGGACTAACAGATCCTGGCATAATTTAATACAGTGGTCACCAACCGGTTGATCGCAATATTTGGTGGTGCAGTGTGGCTGCCGCTAAGGCAGACTCCCTGCCTACCCTGGCCCCACACCGCTCCCAGAAGCATCCAGCGCAGCCCCGCGGCCGGGGAGGCAGGGGTCTCCCTCCGCGCACTGCTCCTGCCTGCAAGCACCGCCCCGCAGCTCCCACTGGCCGGGAGAGCTGCAGTGGCAGTGCTTGCAGAGAGGGGTAGCAGACGGAGCCACGTGCCCCCCACCCATCCCCCAGGGGCCGCAGGGGTGCACTGGCCCCTTCCGGGAGTGGTGTGGGGCCGGGGTAGGCAGGGAGCCTGCCTTAGCCCTCCTGCGCCTGCCGCTGACCGGGAGCCACAGGAGGTAAGTGCTGCCTGGCGGGAGGCCACACCCCAACCCTCATCCCTGAGCCTCCTCCTGGAGCCACTATCCGAACCCCCTCCTGCACCCCAACACCCAGCCCTGTGCCCCCTCCCAGAGCCAGCACCCAATACCCCCTTCTGCACCCCAAGCTCCCTCCTGCACCCCAAGCTCCAGCCCTGACCCCCCTCCCACAGCCAACAACCTGTACCCCCTCCTGCACCCCAACACTCTGCTCCAGCCTGGAGCCCCCTCTTGCACCCAAACTCCCTCCCAGAGCCCGCACCCTCCACCCCCTGGTGCACCCCTACACTGTGCTCCAGCCTGGATCCCCCTCCTGTACCCAAACTCCCTCCTAGAGCCCGCACCCCTCACCCCCTCCTGCACCCCAACCCCCTGCCCCCGGCTCAGCCCAGAGTCCCCTCCCACACTGAGAACTCCTTGGCCCCAGCCCAGAGCCCACACACACCCCCAAACCCCTGCCCCAGCCCGGTGAAAGTGTGTGAGGGTGCCGAGAACGAGCGACGGGGGGGGGGGATGGAGTGAGCAGGGCAGGGCTTGGGGAAGGAGCAGGTCCTCAGGGAAGGGGCAAGGTAGATCCTGGGTTGCCCTTAGATTCAAAAAGTGATCTTGGGTGTAAAAAGGTTGGAGACCACTGATTTAATAGCACAGGATTTAAGATACAGTATAGTTTTGTCATAAAAATAATTTTAGCTATTTAAAAGGCAATGTGTATACACACATCTCACACAGAGAACTACATTAAAGTCAGTAGGCTGAAAAATTCGCCTTCAATATCAAGCTAAGGGCCTCTTCTGGATATAATACTTTTCTAAATAATCCTTCCCCAGTTATGGAGAAATAGGAAAGATGCACACGGCTTAGAACAAGCAAAGGACATATAATCATTCCAGCAGGTTGCACAAAGAGAACTGTCGGATGATGTGTTTTTGATGTTTCTGGGGTCAGGACAAAAGTCACGACTATGCCCCAGAACTAGATCAGCACAGGAAACTCCATTACTTTGTGCATAAGAGAGTGTTTGCTGCACTGCAGAACCATCAGGTCCTGCCCTTTAACCTGCAGATGTAACCACCACTGCTCTTAGAGCCATCTGTGTGAAGGCCTGGTGCATCCACGCTACGCTCTGGCCTCCCCGGTACCTATCTGCTGGATCCCTTAACTTTCCACTATGAGGAGGCTCACAGGGCATTTTTATTAATTATTTGCATTACAGTCGTGCCTAAGAACACCAGCTGAGATTGGTAGTCCATTGTGCTAGATTATACAAACGTCAAGTAAGATCTTATGCACCTAGTCCCTGTAGGTCTGAGGCACAGAGTGGTGGGGGGAGAGGGGGTGCATGACATTGACATTGGCTCTCCTGTAGCCCCACCCCCTTCCAACTCCCCTCCTCACAGAACCCTTTCTGTGAGGTTGGGGCAAAGTGGTTGATCCCACAGAGCCACAGGCTGTTGGCCCCTTCCCTGTCCCCACCAGCCCCTGGAGAGAGACATTGCATCTCCCCACTTTCTGTTCATGTATGTGACAAGCCAGCCCATAAGGCTTTCAAGATAAAAACCATAGAGTTACTGAAACTTCTAGGTCTTAGAACTGTGGGCTTGAAAGGAAACAAGAACATGATTAGCCTAAGAAGAGCTAATAAACATTCCCTCGACATGTAAGTGTTTAGATCTCTGGCTAATGCTTATATTGCTTTTGCAGGGCATTTTTTCCCTCGTCAATAGAACAGTTATAAATAAAAAAGTATCCCTCCAAAAATCCTTTGGGGCAACCAAGGTTAACATTTTAGAACAAAAAATCAGAACTCTCGAGGAAAAATATCCTGAACAGAAGAAGAAAGTAAGAACTATAGTTGGAAGACCAACTTTTAAAAATGACTTACGCAGCTAGTTTCACAGTAGGGACTCCACAAAGCTTGTTGAGAACTACAAGCTTTGAAGCGGCAAAATCCTCTTCGAAGCTTGGATCCAAGCAACTTTTGCTTGTAAGTTTTTACTCTTTTGTGCTGCAACTTGCAAGAGAAAGTTACTAGTAAGCCTGCAGCACTTCTGATAAAAAATAAAGGTCCCAGCTTTAGCTCCAGCTTCAAAAATAAAAATAAAGAAATGCTTTGTGCCGGGGCTTTTACTCATCTCTGGGGATGGGAGGTGGAGGAGGGGCTTCATAAAGACAGGTAAAAACTTTGTAAGCAACTGAAACTCTACAAAATTAGAGAGAGTCCCTTGCAATTCTGAGCCCCTATCTTTTGTGACTAGCAAGAGCTCTAGGTTTCTCTCCTCCAGTCTGTCTTCCACCAAAAATGTGCTGAGCACAGTCACTAAGGACCTCCAGCTAGCCAAGTCGAAAGGGGCCTTTCTGAATTGTTCCCTTTGATCCGCCTGCTCCTTTCAGCACAGCAGAACACTTTGCCTCTGCATTCACACTTCCCTAGGCTGCTAGAAGTGTGAACTCCTGATTCTCCCCCTGCCTTGATGATCTCTCCTTCAGTAGTTCCCCATCCCCTCCTCTCAACATATTACCTCTCTAGTTTGCTCCCTTTGTTGTCCTCTTCCCTTTCACGGAAACTTGATCTGCTCCAATAGTTCCAATTATAACCTTCTATGGTGGCAAAAATACATCCTCTAGCTGTGTGGTCTCACTATCTTCTCTTGGAGGCCCTACCAGCAGGTCTCACACAAAGTCTCCAAAACGGAACTTGTAATCTCTCTCCACCACCTCCTTTACCTGTCATGATCCCTTCCGGTTCACAACTTTCCCTTCTCCCATCGCCATATCCATTCCCTTGGTAAATCCAGTCACATCTTCCTCTTTATCAATACCAAAATTCATTCTTTCCTCGCTATTCTCAGTGCTAAAACCTTTGTTCATGCTTTTTGTCATGTCTCATTGTCATTATTTATTAGCACATAGGAGTCCCAGTCACAGACCAGGATCCCATGATGCTAGGAACTGTATGAACACAACGAAACAAGGATCTTTGCTCCAAAGAGCTTACCATCTACATAGGCTTTTCTCCAATTTGCCCAATTCTCATCTCTGCCATATTCATTCTATCATAATAGCAACTGTTAAAGTCACCTTGATCTCTGACAAAGACTCCATCCCATCCCTGAATTCCTTCACTGGCTTCAAGTATCTTACTGAAGACAATTCCTTGTCGTCACCTTCAATGCCTTAAATAATCTTGACCCCCACCCCCATCTCTGTTCTCACTTCCTCCTATCCCCTGCTCACTTCCTACATTCCGCCCAGTCTTCTCTCCATTATTCTGACACCCACACAGTTTTAAGTCTTCATTCACCCTGCCTTTTACACTTCAAACAGTCTCCCATTACTTATATAAGTGCCCCATTCTCCTCCTTCAAACCTCTCCTTTCAGAAATCATTACTACCTTGCCCTTTTTATTAACTATCTTCCCACATTCTCCTTCCACTGAACTACTGTTACTGGTCTAGCTCCGTCTTTGGTTATCTCAGGGCATGGCTACACTTGCAGATGTAGAGCGCTGGGAGTTAAACCAGCCTTCAGAGACCGCAGCAGGGAAAACGCTGCCGAGTGTTTACATTCTCAGCTGGAAGCGCACTGGCGTGGCCACATTAGCAGCTCTTGCAATGCCACAAAGAGCAGTGCATTGTGGTAGCTATCCCAGCGTTCAAGTGGCTGCAACGTGCTTTTCAAATGTGGGGGGTGGGGTGGAGTGTGACAGGGAGTGTGTATGTGGGAGGAGAAAGAGTGGGTTTTTGGGGTGCTGAGAGTGTGTCAGAAGGCTGTTTTGTAAGTTCAGAGCCCCCTCCCCCCTGCCTCTCTCTCTCACACTCACAGCAAGCAACATTCCACACGAATGGCTTGCCTTGTCCCGGAGCAGATAAGCATGCCGGCTGTCAGAAACGGAGCTTTGAAAGGGGATATCCGCATTCCCACAGCCGATTCCCAAACAATAAAGCCTCATTCACACTGATGCTGGGGCATTTCAGCCAAGGCACAATAAGCGTTATGCTTCTCGTGGAGGAGGATTACCAGGAGCGCTCCAGCTGCAGAGTCCAGGCGCTTTAAGTGTGGACGGGTTGGGAGTTAGGGCGCCTGGGGCTGCTTTAATGTGCTCTAACTTGCAAGTGTAGCCAAGCCCTTAGATTGTAAGGTCTTTGGGCAGGTCTTTTATACTTGTAAAGCACTGTCTGAACGTATGGTGCTATAACAGGTAAACAATTGATTCAACAGTGGAGAGAAAGTCTCAGGTAAGTTGGACCCAGACACAATACAGAACTTTAGAAAACCACCAACACCTCAAATTAAATCTGAGAGAAAACAAGAAGCCAGTAAGAGCATGGAGATCTCTGATGTACTGTGTTTAATACAGCAATAAGCAGGCAGCAGTGTTCTGTACTAACAGAAGGTTCCAGATAAATTCCAAATAGGGGGTGCAATAATCAAGTTGGGAAACTTAATCTGAATAAAAAATGTATCTGTTTCTTCTGTGGCCAGTCCTGGTGATCACTATAATTTTCAAAGACCAGACAAACCCTTCCCTCCTCTCCATAATGCATACAATAAACTATATCCTAAAAATGAGCAGGCAGGTAACAAGTCGGGAGCGCAACTGGCTAGGAGTTGTGCACACCCTATTATTTGTGCTAGCACAGCTCCTCCTCTCTCCACCCTCGCCCCGGCCCGCTTGTTTCCCTCATCTATTTGTGTCTTGTCTTTTAGAAGTGTAAGCTGAGTGGGTCAGAGACTCATTTTCTATATCAGTACCACACCTACCACAATGGAGCCCCAATCTGGTTGGCCACTAGGCACTACTGCAATATAAAAGTTCATATATTGTTCATAATAAAGTTCATAATAAAGTTCAATAATTCATTTCAACAGGAGAGCGGTGCTATTGCATTCCCAAGACAGAAACAAAATGGCAAAATAAACAATATCGCACCTCATGCACCATGACTGATGACTATCCACTACTGCTCTCCTCATTATAAATAAGAAACTTTACAACCAATACAAAGTATGCCTCTCAGGATCCGACAGGTCCAAGGGAACAGAGACATCTAGGACATGCATGCAGATGCCAACTTGGCCCAGCCTATAAGAAAATCAAGCTTGCCCACAAATAGCATAGATTGGTCCCATACAATATGTGCTAACTACTTGTGCTAAACAATCTGTTCCACCTTGCATTTTTCTGTGACGCTGGGAGTACCTTTCCCAGACCTGAAGAAGAGCTCTGTGTGGCTCAAAAGCTTCTCTTTCTCACCAACATAAATTGGTCCAATAAAAGATATTACCTCACCCACCTTGTCTAATATACTGCGACCGACACAGCTACAAGTGCACTGCATGGTCATGTCTTTGTCATTCCTTAGCCAAGATACACACACGTAGTTCTTAATCTTGCCTCCTTTTCAACCCATCCAGCCTTCTAATAATGTTGTGGCTCTTCTCTTCACTCCTTCCAATTTCTCAATTACTTCCTAGGAATCTGGAGCCCAGAACTGCACAAAGTAGTCAAGGGGTGGTCGCCCCAGAGCTGACTAGAGAGGCATTATCTCCTGACTTCATGAAGGGATGCCTCCACAGACAGCCAAAAAAATTGCACTTGTCTATTTGCAACCACATCACACTGCAGACTCACATCTTATTGCTGACTAATGCCATCCCTACATCTCTTTCAGCATTACTGCTTCTGAGGTATCCCTTTTCAACTGAGTAGTCTTCATGCATTCTGCCACGTGGCTCCCTCTGCCAGGAACTCCCTCCCTGGTTTGGTCTTTCATAAAGAGTTGTTGGGGGGTGGGGGGGGGGAAGTTCATAACACATCCTTCTTCCAAGAGGCCTACAAGCCCTAGAATTTGTTTATAAGTATTACCAAAGGGTATTCTTTTAAATGAAGAAGTAACAAGATTTGTAATTAACACCACTACCATTTCTTACATCCCTGCCCTGTCTTTCACCTCTGATATCTACTTAGATTATAAACTCTTCAGGATTCTCACCTGTTTGTGAAGTACTTAACACATTTTTGGCTGCATATGAAAATAAGACTACATGATGCAGTTTGGATTATTTACATCTTTCCAAATTTAGTCCAATTGTTATTATTCTCTATGTTTTTACGTTCTAGGTACTTAAAGGAGGATCTCAATTTCTCAGGAGGGCTGAGACACGTGACTTATGAGGAGAGGCTGGGGTAACTGGGCTTATTTAGTCTGCAGAAGAGAAGAGTGAGGAGGGATTTGATAGCAGCCTTCAACTACCAGAAGGGGGGTTCCAAAGAGGATGGAGCTCAGCTGTTCTCAGTGGTGGCAGATGACAGAACAAGGAGCAATGGTCTCAAGTTGCCGTGGGGGAGGTCTAGGTTGGATATTAGGAAAAACTATTTCACTAGGAGGGTGGTGAAGCACTGGAATGGGTTACCTAAGGAAGTGGTGGAATCTCCATCCTTGGAGGTTTTTAAGGTCCGGCTTGACAAAACCCTGGATGGGATGATTTAGTTGGGGTTGGTCCTGCTTTGAGCAGGGGATTGTCTATATGACCTCCTGAGGTCTCTTCCAACCCTAATCTTCTATGATTCTATTACCTGTTTTATATGGTGGAATAGACATGAATAACCACTACCATCTTCTGCATACACACATAACTGTGTGTGCTTGGTAGGCAACCATGAAAGAATGTTTTACACATACTTTTGTTGAGTTTACTGCAATGTAAAACCAACCCGTTTGAAGAGAGCATTTTCTTTACACCAACATTAATACAGGACTCACACTCAGT
This sequence comes from Terrapene triunguis, assembly GCF_002925995.2. Lineage (NCBI taxonomy): Eukaryota > Metazoa > Chordata > Testudines > Emydidae > Terrapene > Terrapene triunguis. Next base: position 39,799 of record NW_020664420.1, on the reverse strand, counting down.
AATGAAATGTGGATGATACTAGCCTGTATAAAAAAGCAAAAGAACAGAGATAACATTCTCAGAAAGAACAGCTTCAGCTCAAGACTACTACACTCTCAGTCCAAGTCAGGAACTATGGGAATTTAGGCTCCAACAAATTACTGGGATATTTGGTTCAAAGGATCCAAGGAAAGATGGAAATTAAATTGTGACGTGTATGCATTTATTAGCAGATCCCAAAAATGTCTCTGCCATCTTTGGCTTCCATGATGCAGCAGAGGACTATAAAGAATGTTCTTTGAAGTTACAGAAAGAGTAATTATTAATACTCCACCTTGACTGATCTTCTTAAAGACCATATGCAGAGGGAAGGAAGGCAAAGTGCAGGAGCCTCTAAAAGGTGCATTTAATAGAGAGCGAGAGGAGATCCATCATGGGTGGTGCTTTTTCTGGATACCTGCAGCAAAATACCTTGAATTTTCCTCTTGTCATGGAAACGAACAAACTTACACAGTCTGTTGACGATTTCGGTCTATAAATTATTGGATAAAATGCCCATTAAAAGAACCTTAAGTGTCCCAAGCAGACCAGTCTCCTGCTCTACCAGTCTGGATATTTTCTTTCAGGGAAGAAAGAATAGGGTATTTCTTTCAGGGAAGGAAGTCTGGTTTTATCCAACATAACAGGAGTATGTTTTCCCTGAACAAGTATCTTATTTCTGATGCAATCTGGCTTCTTAGTTAGACATATGTAAAGATACGCAAAGATTCTGATCCCACAAGAATTCTACATTCCTCTGGAGTTCTTAAAACTTCCAGAGTGCACTTTGACAGCCAGCTTTTCTATTCCATTTATATTTAGTTTTAATTCCCCCTTCCGAAGGCAGATTTGTCGTGAAACCTAGTACACCCAAGTCATCACCATCATCTTGGAGCAGACTTCACCTTAAACCATTAGTCTACCCAGGGAGTGGCAAGCGTATTTGACCTGAGTCTGCCAAATGTTGGTGTCCAAATAGCTATGCAGGTAGACTCCTAACAATAAGAACACAAGCATACACTTGGGCTCATATCCGGGTAGAATTCTTGTATCCTCAGTAAAAACTGGATTTCCTGCTGAAGATTGGCCACGATCCTTATCTTCGAGGTTTTTTTGTGTGTGACAAAGGCTTTTCCCCATTAGAGCAAGCCAAAAAGTTTATTCAATTACTTCCCGCAGGAGCAACTCAGGTGCAGGAGGAGAAAATAAGGCAGAAGTTCTAGGACTTTCCCGGTCTTCTCCACCTGAGCAAACTTCTGTGGTCCTCTCTGATGAACCACAAAGGACGTCAAGGAGGTTGTTAGGGAAGGAGGACTGGGTTGTCAGGCCACTCCTCGTGCACAGGGTAGTGGACGTAGTCTGCTTGCTATGCCTGTTGTCCTCTTGGACTAGAGAGAAGGACCAAGGCCATTATCTGCATGGACAATGTCCTCTGCTGCATAATCATAGCAAGAGAAGAAATCTGTAAATCCTACATCAACAGAGAAAGTAAAAAGGCCATAAACTGCTCTCAAAATTGTTACACATATACCCTTGCCAATCTTCCTTCCTTCCAAAAGATGAAGAAATACAACATATCTATCAGGAATTTTACATACAGAAAAATACTTCAGTTAGTAGTAGGCAGATCACAGATAGAAGCATTGATCATTTTGAGATTTATACATGCAAGCAAAAGCATGTTCCAAAACATAGTAAAAAAACAAGTCATGTCACCATAATACCCATAACCACAAGGCATGACCAAACCATCCTGTGTAATCAATATGGGTATTAATAAGTACAGAAACTTGTACTATACTTACAGGGCCGGCTCTAGGATTTTTGCCGCCCAAAGCAAAAACAATTTTGGCCGCCCCCCCCTCCCCCTTTTTCAATTACCCCCACCCTCGGCCCCGCCTCAACTCCGCCCCTTCCCCAAATCCCCAGCCCTGCCTCCTCCCCCCAGGCTCTCAAGCCTGGGAAGGAGGAAGGGAGGGGGAGCAGCGGCGTGCGAAACGGCTGTTTCGCGTGCCGTGGCCGCTCGGGATCTCCCCCTCCCTCCCAGGTTTGAGAGCCTGGGAGGGAGGGCGAGTAGCGGCGCGTGAGCGGCGGCAGCAGCAGCGGAGGTGAGCTAGGGCGGCCGGGGCACATTTTTAGGGGCAGCATTCTGGCGCCGGCCATGCCGCCCCTAAAAATGTGCCGCCCCAAGCACCAGCTTGTTTTGCTGGTGCCTAGAGCCGGCCCTGTATACTTACAAAACCAAAATGCTTATTAAGAAAAAAACTGTTTTTTCCTCAATTTGTTTTTTTTTTTTTTTTTTAAGAAATGTATGTCCTTAAAAATATTTTTAGATCCTCAAGCCCCCATTATATGTATATAGTTCAACAGTATAGACAGGGACCACAAAAAGCAATGTCTCTCATGGACCTTTCAACCAAAAAAAGTTACCCCAAACTGAACAGGAGCAAATCAGACTCCACAACATACGTGACTTCCTTGCATGTTTTGCAGCAACAAAATTTACTGTGGCTATCTAGATAGAAAATGAAGAAAACTCTTTCCTCAGCCGCCCTCTCTACCGTAAAATGGGTTCTAATCCTAGCTCTGACACAACCTTCTTCTGACATGTTGGGAAAATTACTTAATCTCTTTAATCTCCATGACTTAATCTTTGAAGAAACGATAGTAATACTTTCCCAATTTACCGGTGTAAGGATATAATTCATTAACATTTGTAAAGCTCTTTGAAATCCTGGGATGGAAGGAGCTATAGGACTGCAAATACATCGTTATTTTAACTCTCTAAACCAGTTTTTCAGTGAGCATCAGCAATGGATAAAATAGCTATATGGAAATGGAAATCAGATGACAAATTGAAGATTATGGAATGGCATGATCACAGATTTTGTTAAAGCTTTTTTATGCAATATGTAAATTCAGTCAACTTTGAGTTGACGGTGTCTCTCCAACAATATAAACTAGTGAAACTGACTAGTCAATTAGTGAAGCTTAAATTACATTTCTTTTTTTTTTTTAGTTTTAGTAATCCAACATATTATTTTAACACAGACAAGAAAATTTGTCAATTATATACCATTTTTAACTTCACACTCTCTGATAGAATAAAAATACATTGCACATACAAATCAATGCTTGGCATTCTCCCTAACGCAAAGTAGGTAGGCACTGATGACAACTGAAAAACTTTGCACTGCTTCTTTGAGCCAAAACAAAGCTGGTAGGTCTAACTTTAGGCTGCTAACCTTAACACTAGCTCTTTTAGATAATAATTTAGTTTTCTCGTCATAGTTTAACTGACAAATGCAGATTTTTATAGAGCAATATTACAGCATTAACAAGTCTCTTAGAAACTTTGGCTAGTTTTTATGTACAGGATAAAACTATTGTTTTGACAACATCTAGAAAATTAAGTGATGAATCAGGTTGCTTTTACTAATCATCTTTGGTAAAAAGAAGTTGCGCGAAAAAGAACATAAAAATGGTAGGTACGATTTAATATCCATAATTTCATGTTTATGTATACTTGTCCAGATCACAAAAAAGTGATAGCAAAAAATAAATCAATATGACCTGTATAACCAGGACATTATGGAGAAAAGGTCTATTTTCAGGATGGTCCCAGGGAAATTATTAAAACTAGTTATAGAAATTAAAGATTTGTGAAGGTGCCTTTCTACAATGACATGCCTAGAATTATTGCTATAAAATATATTTGCAGAATATAAAGTCTTGTATATCCTCAAGCATTTCAGGAAGATATTCTGGAGTGGTCTCTCTCAAAACTTGTAATAGTTTTTCTGTCACTTTTAAGGCAACAGAACACAAGAACGGACATACTGGGTCAGACCAATTCTCCATCCAGCCCAGTATCCTGTCTTCTGACATTGGCCAACGCCAGCTGCTTCAGAGGGAATGAACAGAACTGGTAATAATCAAGTGATCCATCCCCTGTCGTCCATTCCCAGCTTCTGGCAAACAGAAACTAGGGACACTTCAAAGCATGGTTTTGCATCCCTGCTTATCCGGGCTAATAGCCATTGATGGACCTATCCTCCATGAACTTATTTCTTTTTTGAACCCTGTTATAGTTTTGGACTTCACAACATCCTCTGGCAAAGAGTTCCACTGGCTGACTGTGCATTGTGTGAAGAAATACTTCCTTTTGTTTGTTTTAGACCTGCTGCCTATTCATTTCATTTGGTGACCCCTAGTTTTTGTGTTATTAGGAGGAGTAAATAACACTTCCTTGTTTACTTTCTCCACACTAATCATGATTTTATAGACCTCTTTCATATCCCCCCTCAGTCGTCTCTTTTCCAAGCTGAAAAGTCCCAGTCTTATTAATCTCTCCTCATATGGAAGCTGTACCATATCCCTAATCATTTTTGTTGCCCTTTTCTGTACCTTTTCCAATTCAAATATATCTTTTTGATATGGGGCAATCAGATCCGCACAAAGCATTCAAGATATGGGCATACCATGGATTTATATAGAGGCAATATGATATTTTCTTATTATTATCTATCCCTTTCCTACTGATTCCCAACATTCTGTTTGCTTTTCTGACTGCCGCTGTACATTGAGTGGATGTTTTCAGAGAACTATCCACAATGACTCCAAGATCTCCTTTTTGAGTGGTAACAGCTAATTTAGACCCCATTGTTTTATATGTATAGTTCGGATTACGCTTTCCAATGTGCGCTACTTTGCATTTATCAACATTGAATTTTATCTGTCATTTTATTGCCCAGTCACCCAGTTTTGGGAGATCCCTTTGTAACTCTTCGCAGTCTGCTTTGGATTTAATAACTATCTTGAGTGGTCTTGTATCATCTGCAAATTTTGCCACCTCACTGTTTACCCCTTTTTCCAGATCATTTATGAATATGTTAAATAGTACTGGTCCCAGTATAGACCCCAGGGAACCCACTATTTACCACTCTCCATTCTGAAAACTGACCATTTATTCCTACCCTTGTTTCCTACCTTTTAACCAGTTACCAAACCGTGAGAGGATCTTCCCTCTTATTCCATGATAGCTTACTTTGCTTAAGAGCCTTTGGTGAGGGACCTTGTCAAAGGCTTTCTGAAAATTTAAGTACACTATATCCACTGGATCACGTGTGTCCACGTGCTTGTTGACCCCCTCAAATAATTCTAGTAGACTATATTAGGGTTTTCAGCTTCATTGACATACATAAAAACTAAGGTAAAATAAACGCGAAAGCTTAATTCACTGTTAAGGGTCACAGTAAAAGAAAGTAACAAAGTGAGGATATGCAAAAACTACTGTTTCAATAGCAATGTTATGGCATGTGCAGCGCAACTGGAATATGTTGTATGGCATATATTTTAGTACAAAAATATATTAAACTATACAGTTATAAATAATAGAACCTTCCACAAATGTGTAATACAGCAGAGCTAACGTTACAAGCCAATAAATAAAAACCCAGTTTAAATTGCTTTAAACCCTCTAAACACTTACAGCAGCTTAACTTGCAAGCTCCTTCTTCCAGGGATTTTCGGTTTACAAAGCCTGTAAATTAATTTAATCAACTAGCTACAGCCACGTTCTCCATGTCTATCTTTAAGCAAACAGCTACCAACTTAAAATTTTGTATTAACATACTTAGTCCCATATTTTTAAATGCTCCCATCTTTTCTTAAAAACCATTTTCCCCCACCAAGCTTCCCATTAAGAACACTTTAAAACATGCTAAGCCTAACATTTTAAAGTTCAACCATTTGAGTTATACCCGTGACAAGAATGTAGGTGGACAGAACTGCTTTTAAAACTTCTTCATAACTCCAAAACAAGTGAAGAGATTTTGCTTAAGCTTTCCAAAATACATGAATACTTTTGAAAGTTGAATGTGTAGAAAACAATGGTGTTATAAACTATTTGAAAAGATTAATTACAGCAGTGTTATCTACCTGTAACTGGAGTTCATCAAGATGAAGTTCTGCGTATTCCCACTTCAGAATCAAGGCACTTGTGCCGCAACCCATTGGTTCCAAAATGCACCACAGTCCACCCTCAGAGTAGAAATGTGCAGAGGCCACTTGAAGAAATGAAGGTTACTCACCTGTAACTAGAGTACTTTGAAATCAGCCTCTGACCATTCACTCTCTTAAGACACACTCATGGTGCAGCTTGGAACTGATAGCTCACAGTGCAGGCACCTTGATTCCACCTGAAGAATAGATGTTTTGCCCCCATCAAAAAGGGAGAAAAGCATGTGAAGGCTCTCTCGCTCTCTCATTCAAAATACTGACCGCTAGTTTTTAAAATAGGTTCTGAAGGAGTAATTCAGGCTCAATCCTGCGAGGTGGTGTGCGCCTTCAACTCCCACGGATTGTAATGATAATCATGGCAATGTGGGAAGCCAGCTACACACATTGTTCCCATATACACACAATAGCCATGGATGAATTCAATGCACTTTCAGGTACGCACAGAAGTCTTTTGCAAGCCACTTTTATACCCTCAATAAATGGATGCAAGTGAAAGCGTCTCAGTTTTCAACTGTGACAGTCACAGGTAAGCCTCTGGATTTTAAGGCACTACTTAAAATGATTTTGGCCCTGGCCCTCAATGATGGATAATACAACTGCTGCAGCAATCCATTCATAACATAGGTAGATAAGTTAAATCCCTTTATTTTTCCAATCAGAAGTCTGAAGTCAAACCAATCCTTTTAAATTTAGCTTTAAATGTATAGCCTGTTTAACCTCCAACCACCTCCAACCCAGCCTTTTATTGTTCTCGTGATGAAGTCTAGAATCTCACAAGGAGGCTAAATTTGGAACTCAAGCATTTTAGTTAGGTCACCTGCAACAGACTGACTACTATCCAAGATAAATCATATTTGTTATTTAAAGAAAGTTAAGCTGTTCCCAGCACACCACCATCCGCTAGATCAGGAGTCGGCAACCTTTCAGAAGTGGTGTGCCGAGTCTTCATTTATTCACTCTGATTTAAGGTTTCGTGTGCCAGAAGGTCTCTTTCTATAAGTCTATAATATATAACTAAACTATTGTTCTATGTAAAGTAAATAAGGTTTTTAAAATGTTTAAGAAGCTTCATTTAAAATTAAATTAAAATGCAGAGCCCCACGGACTGGTAGCCAGGACCCGGGCAGTGTGAGTGCCACTGAAAATCAGCTCGTGTGCCGCCTTTGACATGAGTGCCATAGGTTGCCTACCCCTGTCCTAGATGCTACTGCAATGCAAATAATAATAATAGCAATTCATTATAATTAAATATCTGTAAAAAAAAAAAAAAAACCACAGCAATTAAGAACTATGGAAATCACAAGATAATGTTACAGGGATTGTTTGGGCAACAACCTTCACACCTAATTCACACATGGAAACCGTTAAACAGAAACAATACAATGATCAGCGCCCTAAAAACCTTTACTCTGCACCTATAGTCATGGTACTATTTTAAGGGGAGATTCAAACCTCCACTGAAGTAGTAGTTTTATTTTAATGTGTTTTGGAGCAAGTCCTTATATGCCTTTTTAATATTGGAAATTTGGATAATTGAATTGTTGGGATATTTGAACTCAGCACTGTTCACACTGTATCTTTGACTCTGATATTTATCTAATTAGGAGAACATGAAATTACTTTCCTCATGAGGATAGACTGCCATTTAGATGCATTTAGGCAATGCAGTGATGTCAGCTATAGAGAAGTCAGAGATACTATAGATTATGTTCAGATAAACTCTGAATTATCAAACTACCTTTGAAATGGAGACTCGTTTACAATTTTATGAAAATTCCAACATAATATATAACTGTATGAATATGAATAAGATATTAAAGTTTATATGTATACTTCTGATGGCAGAGTTAAGGTTATTAAGATTGACAGGCTGATGACGACGATGGTCACTGGTCTGCACATGTGAACCAGGTGTTAAAGTTGATATTGGAATTGTTTATGTAAACATAGCTTGTACTTCCCTTAGTTTTTATGGTATGCTGGGGTTTGATTTTGATTTGCGTTGAAGTTTTATTTTTCAGGTTTTTGTTTAGTTTCTGTTTTGGTTTTTTGTTTGTCTGAAGCGGCATGTATTTGGAGGATTTTGTTTTGTTTTGTTTTTTGTTATTTTACAGATTTTTTCCTCTTGAATTGCACTTAGCAACATTAATATTTTTTCTTTTGTTTTTTTCTTGCAAACCTCTGATTTAATAAATATTTTACAATGCAACTTTGCATTAAATACACTATGTATTGCCAGAAAGGATTAACCAAACAATCAAATAGAATATAACCAATTAAAATTTTAATTGTGGGCCTGATTTACACTACCCAGGAAATGGCTCAATGCACAAATGTGCACCTACTTTGCACATTCACAACTGGATCTATGTACACAAACTGCATGCATACTTTTGGCTAGATGCAGATATCCAGACATTTGCACATGTAGTTGTGCATGTGCTAAGCAAGCACACAATCCATGCCTACTTAGGTAAAGAAAACCATTAATGTATGCATGCAGTGTTGCAGCCAGGTTGATCCCAGGCTATTGGAGAAACAAGATGGGTGAAGTAATATCTTTTCTGGACCAACTTCTATTGGTGAAAGATGAGCTTTCGAGCTACACAGAGCTTACACATGACCTGAGGAAGAGCTCTGGGTAAGTTCAAAAGTGTGTCTCTCTTACCAACCTTTTACTCAATGTTATATGCTAAGATTCCAGTTTAAGGTCTGGAGTCCTTAGCTACATAGAATATCAGGGTTGGAAGAGACCTCAGGAGGTCATATAAGTCAATCCCCTACTCAAAGCAGGACCAACACCCACTAAATCATCCCAGCCAGGGCTTTGTCAAGCCAGGCCTTAAAAACCTCTAAGGATGGAGATTCCACCACCTCTCTAGGTAACCCATTCCAGTGCTTCACCACCCTCCTAGTGAAATAGTGTTTCCTAATATCCACCGTAGACCTCCTCCACTTCAACTTGAGACCATTGCTCCTTGTTCAGTCATCTGCCACCACTGAACAGCCAAGCTCCATCTTCTTTTGAACCTCCCTTCAAGTAGTTGAAAGCAGCTATCAAATCTCCCCTCATTCTTCTCTTCTGTAGACTAAATAACTCCAGTTCCCTCAACCTCTCCTCGTAAGTCATATGCCCCAGCCCCCTAATCATTTTCATTGCCTTCCGCTGGACTCTCTCCAATTTGTCCATATCCCTTCCGTAGTGGGGGCCCCAAAACTGGACGCAATACCCCAGGTGTAGCCTCAACAGTGCCGAGTAGTGGGGAATAATCATTTCCCTCGATCTGCTGGCAATACTCCTACTAATACAGCCCAATATGCCGTTGGCCTCCTTGGCAACAAGGACACACTGCTGACTCATATCCAGCTTCTCGTCCACTGTAATCCACAGGTCTTTTTCTGCAGAACTGCTGCTTTGCCAGTTGGTCCCCAGCCTGTAGCAGTGTATGGGATTCTTCCTTGCTAAGTGCAGGACTCTGTCCTTGTTGAACCTCATCAGATTTCTTTTGGCCCAATCCTCCAATTTGTCTAGGTCACTCTGGACCCTATCCCTACCCTCCAGCGTATCTACCTCTTCTCCCAGCTTAGTGTCATCTGTGAACTTGCTGAGGGTGCTATTAATCCCATCATCCAGATCATTAATAAAGATGTTGAACAAAACTGTCCCCAGGACCGACCCTTGGGGCATTCCGCTTGGTACATACTCAAGCTCCTTCCATAAAAATAAGTAAATCTTAAAAAGTCAGTGAAGGAAAAAACGCTGGAACATAATCCCTTTCAATTCTCTGGCCTGTGTTATTTCAGAAGGTTAAACTAGTGATCATAGTGGCCTTAAAATCCATGAATCAGTTTCAGAATGGAAGGGTGAGGGGTTGGTTCAAATCTATATAACTGAACCCAGCTCCATTCATTTGGTTCTGGCTGGATCTAAAAACTAGAAAAGGATATTTTTCAGGTCTGGTTCTGATGCAGCCAAAGTCTCATGCGAGCAGCTAGTTTTGTGATATTTCAGTCATTTTGACAGCAGTCATGTAAAAACAGTTTGTAAAATCTCAGAGCCGCTGGTGCTAGTGTGAGGCTCAAACCACGTCTGGCTAAAATACCAAAACCCCATGCAAGGAAGGGGTGCATTAAAGACAAAGGGTTACGGCTTAGATCTTGTGGTGAACAGGAATTAATCAGCAGACAGCCCTTACTAATCAATAGTCAGCAAAGATGAAACAGAGAAACTTTTCTTGAACATGAAAAATAAAAACACAATGCCAGCAGAAGTCACGAATAGCAATGTGCAAACATAAGGTCATCTAGAAACAGTCTTTTTCACATCATATCCCCTACCGTGAAGAAATTAAAAGAAAAAGTGAACGTTGCACTACTGTGCTAGCTGCATTACTCAAATTCATTGCAATCTATGTTGTATTGTTTTCATTTCATTTAGCCACTTTTCTGAGTTTTTCCTTTTTCTGGATCTAGCATACCAGTTATCAGAAATGTGTGTATGCAAGTCGAACAACAACTTCTCCTGTGAATCTCCAGCAACCCACTGATACTTTTCAAGGTTTTCTTAACAAAGCATCTTCTACAATTATTTTACAGTAGAACACCAGAGTTACGAACTGACCGGTCAACCACAAACCTTATTTGGAACTGGAAGTATGCAATCAGGCAGTAGCAGAGAGAAAAGAAAGCAAATACAGTACAGTGTTAAAGGTGAACTACTAAAAAAAAATAAAGGGGAAGTTTAAGGAAGTAAGGAAACGGTTTCTGTACGTGTTTCATTTAAATTCAGATGGTTAAAAGGAACATTTTTCTTCTGCATAGTAAAGTTTCAAAGCTGTATTAACTCAATGTTCAGTTGAGAACTTTTGAAAGAACCATATCATTTTTTGTTCGGAGTTATGAACATTTCAGAGTTACAAACAACCCCCATTCCTGAGGTGTTCATAACTCTGAGGTTCTACTGTACTCCATAGCTTCCTCTATTCACTCACACAATGAGACCAACATGGTTTTGTTCCGAGTGACACCCGCAGTTTAACTGATTCATACTTTTTAGAAATACTACTATTCTCTATTGTCCAAATGTCACAGGGAATATTAAATAAGTTTAGTTAATCAAGAGAATTTTCCTCTTCAATTAAATAGAGACAGGTGGTGGACATAAACCCTGTTTTGAATAATGGGGGTTCAGTTAATTGAGATTTTATTGAAATGCACTCCACTGAACCAAAAGCCAACTGTCAGATGGTATGGAAATGTCATTAGTCATGTTATTGCAAAAGTTTGTGTGATTAAATTTACAACAGGTTGCAGATTACTCTAAAGATGTAGGTAGATTAGGGTGTTTTTCATAGTATTAAATTTCAAACAGTATAAAGTACTATAGTAATTAAGAAAAATCAAGATTAGTTATTTGATAGGGTACCATCTATAGATCCTGTCTGTCTCACATGAAGCTGCATTAGCTCTGCTATATGACTATTTCAATTGAATCTCTCCATTCTAAACCAGGAAAGGAAAAATCCACTGCTGTCTTCTGCAAGTTAATTTAAACTGTAGGGAAGAACTGCAACATCCATAATACTCAATTAAATGGTTGCCACAATATATTATTTTTGTTTAAATATGAAAATAGTCAACAAGAATCTCTGCATGAGTCAAGCAGCAGTTTAACTGCCCAAGTTTTATTGTACTAGAACACAAAGGGCTTCAGAAGAAAAGGTCACTTACCTTGTACAAACAACGATGAAGTGGATTTTAGCCCCCGAAAGCTTATGCCCAAATAAATTTGTTAGTTTCTAAAGTGCCACAAGTACTCCTCATTGTTTTGCTGATACAGACTAACACGACTACCACTCTGAAACCTGTTACCTTGTACGGTTCAAGATGTGTGTTCTTACAGGTTCTCCACTTCAGGATATGCACATACCTGTGCATACTTGATTGGAGATTTTTGTCAGTGGAGTCCTCGATATCCTTGACCTTCAGTGCCACAGTAATGGGGCAGGGGTAGTGGACCCCTCACTGCTCCAGTTCCTTCTTAACCACAAAGTCCAGCAAGAAGACTCCGAGGCGGAGGGAAAGTAGGGCAGATAGTAGAGCACCCAGAGGGGGATATCTCAAAGAACACCAGTTACTGTACAAGGTAAGTAACCTGTCCTTTCTCTTCGAGTAGTGTCCCTACAGGTGCTCTACTTCAGGAGATTCCCAAGCAGCACTGAATTACGATGGAGCGTGCCGAGGAGATGGATTCAGTATGGACCATAAAACAGCATCACTGAAAGCAGCGTCAGCTCCGGAAGGAGGTACAAGAGCATAGTGCCAGAAACATGTGTGCACCAAAGACCACATGACTGCCCTACAGTTGTCTGAGACAGGTATGTTTTTCAGTAGGGCCACAAAGGTAGACTGAGCCCTGGTGGAATGTGCAATCAACCTGGGCCAGGGACAAACGCTCAAGGCTTCATAACAGGTTAAGATGCATCCTGAAACCCATTTGGACAATCTGTGGATGGAGATCTGAGGCTCTTTCATCCATTCTGCAATTAAGATGAAAAGGGCTTAGTCCTGTCAAGTTACAAGGCGAGCGTACATAGGCTCACTTCTTCTCTTGAAGAGTGATGCTTTGGATAAAACACTAATAAGTAAATCTCCTGAATAATGTGAAACTCAGAAGACACTTTAGATAGGAAGTGAGGGTGAGGATGTAGTGTCACCTTGTCACAATACAACAAGGTGTATGGTGGGTCAGCCATGAAATCTTCTAGCTGGTTGAAGTGATGGCTATGAGATCTTGAGCAACAAATGGCGGAATGAACAGCTCCCCCAAATTGAGCAAATAAAAACAGGAAGGGTAAAAACAGCCACAGTGAACAAAATTGTGCTAAATAGCAGAAACTCAAAGAAACTCGAAGAAAAAAATATAAAATATAGAAGGAAGAAGAAAAAATAAGAGACAAAGTAACAAACTGTGTAGCTAGCTACAGCAGACACCATAACACTCCACCTCAAGCCACAGACAGCTGAGAAGAAACCGGAGTGGTGGCGATCCCCCCACCCTCCCCCCAGCAATCTCCCCTCTCCCCATATCCTCGCAACTGAGCAAAAGGGTATCTAGGGCGCAGGCATGGACCCACAGACAGTGTCGATGAAAATCTCCAATCATGGGTTCACAGACACACCCAGAAGTGGAGCACCCATAAAGACACTATTGAAGAAGAAACCATAGTTGTCTGTGCAGACAACATTGAAATGCATTGGGCTGGGAATCTGAGTCTATCACTATCACTGAAGATGCATTTAGGACAACTGCTTATGCATATGGATTACTCCAAATAAAGTAAGTATGTTAATGTAAAATTGTTAGTGTGCTGAAAATTCAGGGAAAAGACTTTAACAAGGTGGTAAGTCACACTTTGACAAAACACAGATAACAAACAGCACTAACTCTTCTGCACTGTTGCATTCAACAGCTAGAAAACTGACACCAATTTCTTCAAACCTATGCACTTAAACAAATTACCAGCAATTAAAGCTATGTTAAGCTATCCTTATTAATGGGTACCCTTCTCTACAAGCATAAACTGTGCCCAAAAAGTATAGAACACATGGCTTTTTTTAATGCGGATTTAAATATGACATGCATTTCCCTAGTTTTTCCCCAATGTAAATTGTTAAGTAATAAGACTTCTAATGTACATATAAACAAAAGAAATTCAATAATCAGTTAAGCATTTAGATACAAAATAAAACTCAGCAGAATTTTATGGGTAGAGAAACTCAAATCACCAAAACTGGAGTAATTTATGTACAAGACACAAAGTCAACAATATAAAGCTGAGGTTGGGATAATATATATATATATATATATATATATATATATACACACACATATATACACACACACACACACACACAAACACACAAGAAGAAAGGTTTCCGTTTCATCCTGAAAAGCATAAATACCTCTTCCTATTGAACCATACATTTTATTTCTATAAACCACCAATTTTCTCAGAGGTATTTAACTTTTATGGAGATCCTGCATTTTTTTAATAGGAAATACATTCTATGTCCCTAGCAGTCTGTTTCCCTTATACCGTCCTTGACACTTACAGAGATGGGCTGGAAGCACTTGTGTATTTCAAGTTTGTCAGTTGGTCTCCCGTTTCTTTTCTGCCTTTCCTTTTTTCAAGTATTTTCCTGACTCTATTCTCATCAATATTTTGTTAATGTGCATCTGTGTGCACTCAGTAATGTAAAATATATGTACAGCATACATATTACATACTCATATATAGTTATGAGACTATAAGGGTCTTAACATGTCAAACCAAATTAAACTCACATTTTTAAAGCTAACTTTCCATTTTCTCCCAGCCTGAGGTGCGCAAGCATTTAACAGGAGTCTCACCACCATTCAGGATTTTAATCAAAAACGGAAATTAAGAAAAAAAGTTAAGCAGGTTATCGGGGAAAAAATGAGATGATCTATTAGGTCCCGTCTACACTAGAGAAATTTACCCTTCTAAAAAACATTTTGTCTCCCCAGCACATTTGTAAATTGCCACGTGTCCACACAAAAATGCTCCAGATATCACTTGAACTATATTTGCTTAAGTCCAAAAAACATTTCAGTCTGCATGGTGTTAATGGCAGTGTAGATGAAGGCTATAGGCCAGTGTAATTACACCAACTGCTTACTCACAGTGCACCAATGGCTTTTTTGAAATTTCCCAGAATCTACTGTTTCTAGGAGTTGTGTCAAAAAGTAGGGGATAGGAACCTGGAGGGCATTGTGACTGCCGCACTTTGGATCACCACAAGTGAGGAAACAGAGCAAAACCTTGACGTGCTCAGAATTTGTATCAGCAATGGATGCACTTAACCATTTGTGCTTAAACTGGCTCAGTTAGAAACAGTTCAAATTCCAGAAACATTGTGGGGAAACCTGTTTTTTGAAGACTACTCTCACATAATCAGAGTTTTCTTACATTTTCTTACACCGTGGAATTAGAATTTTGCAGGACACCTCACACATCATTTCTGCTTAAGTGAAATATAATGCATCCAACAGACTACCATGATAAACTGTAGGAAAACTGACATTATGGCAATACAGTCTATGCCTCTATTAAATGTACAGAACAAAGAGACAACAGAGGTTTAGCTACGTAGTTGTAACA
This sequence comes from Terrapene triunguis, assembly GCF_002925995.2. NCBI lineage: Eukaryota > Metazoa > Chordata > Testudines > Emydidae > Terrapene > Terrapene triunguis. The sequence goes on along the minus strand of NW_020664420.1, from coordinate 24,575 downwards.
GGAGTCTAATGTCTGTCAGCAAGTCTGCTCCTAGCCACCGGTGGAGGGAGTTCCACACTTGTAGAGGAATCGTGACAGTCTGTCCAAGGTGTCTGACTGGAGAACAGGGTATTCTGAGCCAACCCAGGAAGACAGCACTGCTTCGTAGGAGTGGCCTTGAACAGCCCGCCATTGATGGATGGGAAAGACTAGGATCCTCTCTCGTTGGAGATAAACAGACACTATTGCCAGGACCTTTGGGGCCAAGGAAAGCACTCAGTATTGAAAATGATCCTGATGTATAGTGAAGCATAGCTATTTCCTGCACAATGGGTGTATCATTATATAGAAATAGACATCTTATAGGTCAAGTGATGAAAACCCATCCCCTTTCTCCAGTGAAAGAATTACAGCTGCCAGTCACCATCTTGAACTTTTGAGACCACAAACTGGTTTAGAAGTCTTAGATCTAAGATTGGTCTCCACCCTCTGTCCCTCTTTGGCACAAGGAAATACTTTGAGTAAAACCCTCTGGTCCTTGTGAGGAGAAGGGACCAGCTCTATTGCTCTGAATCAAAGGAGAGAATTCACTTCTTATCTCAATAAAAGCTCATAAGAATAGTCCCTAAAGAGGGACAGGGAAGGGCGGTGGAAGTGAGGGAGTGATGGAAGGCTCCTTCATCCTCTTCAATGTCATCCAATGGAGGAGCGCCTGCAGAAAAAGGTGAAAAGTCCTACGGGACTGGAAGACGGTGGTCTGGAGATTGGGGTCTCTGTACTAAGAGATGAAGAGCGAGGACCCTGGTTCATGTGTTACAGACAGGTCCTTCGTATATCTGAAATCTTTTGATACCAAGTAGGAGATCCGTACTGACGCAGTAGCTGAACCACAACAGTATCGCAGACAGAGGGCGTAATGACGTAGGTGTCAAAGGTGTCTGGCACCTTAGCTTGCTTGGTACTAAGGGTACCAAATGGTACTGACAACAGGGCTAAGTCCCACAGTGCCAGTCTGGAGTGCTTACGCTTGCCCTCCTTGTCCCTGGCACAGGGTACTGAGGCTCTGTCAGAGCTGTCTCTCTCCTTTGAGCTCTAGAACGTTCCGGCCTCACTGTACTAGAGTAAGAATCCTTTGTCTCAACAGTACCAAGTCAACAGGTCCAGGCTTCGGAAACTGCAGATCTCATAGGGGACCTGAGCTTTTCCAGAGCTGTCTCCTTAAGATAAGAGTCTGTGCTCCTCTTTTTGGAAGTCTTCCTTGAAACCTCAAAACTCTTTCCCTTCTTAGGGGAAGGCTGCATTGAAGTTAAAGGTGCACTGGGATCTGTCCAGAGACAGATATACGAGGGGGTCTCCTGACCTGACTCGCAGAAGTTGGTTGAAGGGAACATTCCATCATCCACAGTCTTAGTTTATCTCCCTGTTCTTCCTTGCCTTGGACTTGAGTGCCTGGCAGAAGTTGCACTTCTGGTATATCTAGGACTCCCCCAAGCAACGGACACATTTAGAGTGGTCATTGCAATCAGGTATAGCTTCTCGGCAGGAGAGAGAGCATTTGAAACCTGGTGAGCCAGGCACGTCCTGCTACGACAAATAAGTCTCCTGGAAGGAGGGAGAGAGAGAGAAGCAAAATAATCCTCTCACTACTTTTCTCTCACTAACTAACTATAGCTATCACTAACAACTAACTATCCTAACTAATCCAGGGGTTCTCAAAGTGTAGGCTGTGACCCCCAAATGGGTCGCAACTGCATTTTGATGGGGTCGCGGGGGCAGAAAGCCCCAGCCTGGAGGTCCACGGGCAAAGGGAGGCTGAAGCCCCAGCCAGCCTGAATCTCCAGAGGCAGCTGATGCCTCAGTCCACAACTCTGCAGAGGCCTAGGGGCTGAAGCCTGTGCCTAAGGCCCCCCCGGGCAGGACTTCAAGCCCAAGCAGATTTGTTTGGCGTTGACCCCAGTGCCTGCGGTTCTGCAACTGCCCTGCTTTTCACCTCCTGAGGTACTTCCTGTGCTCAGGCACCTGTGTTTACTTGGCAGCCCACTCAGCACATGTTGTGTTGAAACCATTTTGAAAAGTTGCTGAATGTTTACAATGGACTGTTTTCTGAAGAAAAGTGAAGGAAAGGGGAGTAACTGAAGAGGAGTCGATTCCCACTTGCAGCAAAAGGGTGGACGAGGATCCAAACAGCAGTAAAAAGCCAAGAAATGGCAAATACCATCCAAAATATTTGGAATATGGATTTACATGGACTGGTTTTCAGGAGGATCCACAGCCACAGTTTGCGGTATGTGGCGAAGTTCTGGCAAAGGAGAGCTTAAAACTATCTAAAATGTTGTGGCACTTGCAGACACGGCACAGTTCTCTTCAACCAAAACCACTTGATTGTTTTCCGCGAAAGCTGGGAGAGCTAAAGGGCCAGAAAACAGTACTGAGAATGGCAGCCAAAGCAAATGCGAGAGCCCTTGAGGCACCTTTTGCTGTGTCATACTGAATAGCTAAAACTGGGATACCACACACACTATTGGAGAAACGTTTTTCTACCATGTGCCAAGAAAGTATTTTCGATTATGATGGGGCAAGGTACAGCAACTCAGCTTGATTCAATTCCCATCTCTAATGATACTCTTGCCAGGCGCATTCACAGTATGGCAAATGACGGGACTGAACAAGCGATAGCTTGTGATAGATTTTGGCAAAGTCCCTTTTTTTCCATTCAACTTGACGAAACAAGAGATGTGTCGAGTGCTGCTCAGATGCTGGCGTACGTAACATTTGAGAATGACAACAAATGACAAAAAACTCCAAGAGAAATTTTTGTTCTGCAGGTCATTACCACAGCATGCTACAGGGGAACCGCTCTTGGCACTCTGGAATGCTTTTGTCTCTGATTCTGACTTGGAATGGCAGCACTGTGGAATTTGCAGTGACGGTGCTCATACAATGACTGGAAGAAACAGTCGGTTAGTCACCCGAGTGCAGGCGGTTGCACTGCAAGCAGTTTGGACTCTCTGTATCATACGCAGGCAAGCCCAAGTTGCAAAAACAATGCCACCTGTTCTAAAATAAGTTCTCAATGAAGCTGTTCACATAGTCAACTTCATCAAGAGTAGCGCAACAAGTGTAAGTTTGGAGTTTTGTATAATGAGATGGGAGCTGAGTACTGTCAGTTACTTTACCAAACAGAAGTTCAGTGGCTGTCTTGGGGAAAGGTTCTCAATCATTTGTTTGAGCTCAGAGAGGAAGTGAGAATTTTTCTTTTAGACAAAGATTCCCCACTGACTGAAAAGTTTGCAGATATCCAGTGGCTTGCTTTGCTAGCTTACCTGGCAGAAATTTTTGAACGCCTACATGTGTTGAATAGCTCACGTCAAGTACAAGATGCTTCTGACTTTTCTCTCACTGAGAAAATCAAAAGTTGGATCAAGGAACTTTCCTTGTGGTGTGCTCATGTGGACAGTGGCAGTTTTGAAGCGTTTTGTTTACTGGATGTCTTTTTGGATGAAAATGCCTTGCCAAAACATGACCTGCAATCCATCATCATCAGCCACCCGAAAAGCCTTAAACTTCAGTTTCAGGAGTACTTCCCTGAAAGGAACTGGACAACAGAGTCGTGGATTAGAAATCCCTTTAATGCAGAAGCGGCTGCAACTGCGGTTTTGTCATGTACACTGAAAGAAACATGAATGGGTCTTTCCTGTGATGAGACGTTGATGCTGGGATTTTCTGAACAACCTCTTGCTAACTTCTGGATTTCTGTGCGAGAAGAATATCCAGAGCTGTCATCTGCAGCTTTGAAAGCCCTCATGCCATTTTCCTACCTGTGTGAAGCCGGCTTCTCAGCACTGGCTTTACTGAAAAACAAATACAGGACCCGTCTCACTGCTGAAGATGACCTCCATCTTTACCTCAGCCACAAAAAGCCCCGCTTCAAGGATCTGTGTTTATCAATGCAAACTCACCCCTCCCATTAGGTGCATATTTATTTTTATTTTTTACTACTGGATATAAAGATTGACTTGTGAATTAAAATAGTTAGTGGCTACTTCTCATTGATACGGCCTTGTAATGCATTTTTTATTTAAAATACTAACTATTCTGAGTAACACAGGGCACTGGGGTCGTGTAGTAATTTTTCTTGTCAGAAGGGGGTCGTGGTGCAATGAAGTTTGAGAACCGCTCAACTAATCTAAACAAACAGCACTCAAGGAGGACGTGCCAAAGCTCCTTCTCAGGTTGAGGCAGTTGAGAAGGAAACTGAGGGCTGTTCGCCTGCACATCCCTACATAGCTTCAGTGTTCAGCACAACAAGCCATAGGGTGCCTGCGCAGGCTGAATGGACACTGCTAATGGAAAAATCTCTGATCAAGGACTCTAGAGGCTTATGCACACTGGAAGTGGAACATCCAAAAGGACACTACTCAAAGAAGGCAAAGTTTCCCCATTCTTGTGCCAAATTCAATACTACTGAATTAGCAAGCAGCACTAAGAAGATAGATGAGGAACAGAAGGCAAGGATAGCAGAATAAAGAAGCAGCTTGCTGAACCCAGTCACTGAACATAACACACATTGATCTCCGAATTTAGCAAGTGAATGATTTTCTAGCCAGGACTACTTGTGTTGTCCTATTAATTTATATGGATCAGGGTTGTCACACTCCATCAGAACAGATCTGGATTGCAGGGATGGTAGGCATTTTCTGCATGCATTGCCTGTAGCACTCTGCACAGCACTAGACCTTACATGGACAAGGGGTGTGGTGGAGGGGGAAGTGGGGAGTCTGACACTATGCCCCATATTCTTCATAGAGATACGGTTATGATGTGATTATGGCATAACTACGATGCATTTTACGCAAGATGGGTCATGTGAGATATCATTGGAAAGGTTATGATTTACTGAATATGATTATCCTATTTGTATGCATGTATCATTTTTATGTCTGAAGTTAGGAATATTGTCTATGCATCTATTATAAATGTGTTTACACCTGGGAACATCCACTAGACACAATGCAGTCAGCCTGGATGGCCTGTTGGGAAGGGCCATTAGGGAAAACAATAGGTCTTTGAAGATGCTAATCATCTCCCACTGGGACGTCTTCCTGGGGACACTACAAACAGCCTCTGAGTTATGACTGCAGGGACATGTGACCAAGTCACCTGGTACTGGACTCCATGATAATACTAGTATTTTTCCTCTAACTGGGGTGGGACTCACACTGGGAGACAAAGGATTCCAGCCATATGCAAAAACTATTTAAGGCCGGGGAGTGACATCATCGAGGTTTGTTCTTCATTGACTCCTGCCCAAGAAAGAGGACTGCTAGAAACACCTGAGAACTAAAAGACTGGACTAGGGGAGAAGGACTGAGCCCTTAGAAGGGTGTCTAGCCTGTGAATGGAATATCTGAAGTTTTAAACTTCAAGCAAGTGCAGCTTGCCTTCAAGAATCTCTGCAATCTGCCTAAAACAACATTTAGGGTGAGAATTTGCTACTTATAGCCAGTTCCTTTAGTATATTAAGATTAGACTGCATGTTTGTTTTATTTGCTAGGTAATCTGCTTTGATCTGTTTACTATCCCTTATAATCACTTAAAATCTATCTTTTGTAGTTAATAAACTTGTTTTGTCTAAAACCAGTGTGGAAATCATAACTTGGGGCCGAAAGCTGTGCATCTCTCTCTCCACATTGAGGGAGGGGCGGAATTTTCATGAGCTTACGCTGTACAGTTCTCTGTGCAGCGCAAAATGGTATAATTTTGGGTTTGCACATTCCGGGGGGGGGTGCATTTGAGTACTGGGCAGTTCCTTAGATGAGCCTTCCCATGCAAAGCTGATCTTAGCATCTGTGTGTATAGCTATAGTATATCTGGGTGTGTCCCTACCTGTATGGGTGCTGATAAAGTGCAGTCTGAAGCCTGAGGGAGGGCTTGGCTGGATTGCCTCTGCAATACATTGTAAAGGGAGCCTAGGCTGGTGGGACAGGTGGGCTCAGTGGTAAACCAGTCCCAGGTGGCACCCCGAGGGGGGGGGGGAAACCCGTCACAGGGAGAAACAAGCAAGTCAGGCCATGCCCCATTCCCTGTCCGTTCTGGCACAGCTTAGGTGAAAGATCAGACAGCCTGGGTCTGGATTATCTTTTCTTTAGAGCAGGGAGTCAGGCAGCCCTGATGGCTTCTTTGGAGCTGAGCTGTATTTCCAGACAGCCTGGGTAGGGGCTCTAAATTAGAGCCAATGCAAAAGCACAAGGCCTCACATGGATCTCTGTGGTTGCCACAACCGCATCCCTCAGGGGCCACAACACGCTATTCCACATACGCCCCCCACCACCACCCCCACACGCACACAATAATACATAAGGAACTCTTCGAGATTTTCTTCCTTAGAGCTTCCTCCCAAGAGTTTACTTCAGTAAGGGACAACATATGAGCCAGTATTTGCCAGCTACCTTCCATCTTCTGCTTCTAAAAACCTCCTGAAGGCCTACCTGATCCATGAGACATCTATGAGTTAAAGACCTTTCTATAGTGTTCTGTTCTGTATTTCTCTGTATTACTGCGTCTTCACCTTCAGACTGTAGGCTTTTTGGGAGAGGAACTTTTAACAGTTCAATGTTTACATGTCTAATGTAAAGGCATTATACACAGTCAACTCAAATCTGGCCTAAATTTAGATATTATACAAATAAGCATTACCAGTAAAAAGGTTTCCCCTTTATTAAAAAATAATTATTAATAAAATAAAATAAGGGCTTCACTATATTATACACACATATATTTGTGTAAGATTGTCCGTGACCATATAGCTATTTATTTTCACCTTTGACAAGACACTACAGGGGGCTAAAACAAAACATCTGGGAAGACAGATTAGGGCAAGGTAGCAGTAAAACTGTTGCTTTTATGCTAGTCATGGTAATCTCAGCACACCAAATGCCTGATTTTAAGCCAAAGAGGCACTTCTTCTATAGTGTTTGCCACACAGTGAACCTGAGGAGACTAACAACTGAAACTGACTTCACTATCCAAGCTGAGACAAATACCCAAAGTCCACAGCACAGAGAGAAATAAATTGGATTTTAAAAATGTATTTAGTGCTATCTAAGGTGTTAACAGAATCACAGATAAAATTTTAATATGATTTTTAAATCAATGTTACCCCTTTAAGGCACCTTTAATATTATTAAATACTAATGAAACATGGCTTTTTCCTGGTTGCTCCAAACCAATATTTTCCCTCCAGTGAGCTACCAAACCACCCCTGTAAACCACAGCTTAAACACTGAAAGGATGAATGACCTTTAACTACAATGGCACAAATGTAATACATTACGTGTATTCCATATGTGTATCTACTGTAGGGTGGTACTAACAGAAGCAAGATAATGGCAAAATCTGCTCGTATGGAAACACAGAGCAGCAATATACTATCTAAATATTCTGAAGTTTAATAGGCTTGTGCCAGAGGATGTTAAACTGTCTGTATGTCAGGGAAACTCACAGGATACACATACTGTAAGTAAGTAGGGATTTGGGGTCTACCTTGCTTAGAGTAGAAGTCCCAGGCTAACTCGTAACTGGACTGAAAGGTTGAGGAAAAAAATAACTTCACATAGGTTCTTGATTAGTCTTTGGTATAATAATCATTGCAAAACTTCCTCACTGTCCTCCATGAACTTCTAGATTTCATTTTTTTAGTCCCATAAAAATGAAAGCTTTGACACCAACCAAAAACAATTTCTCTCAGAGCATCTTAAGGAGTAAAGCCCTGTCAAAAGGGGTTGGAAAATGACATATGAAGCACCACTTACTAGAGCTGCAGGACACACTTTTGTTTGCCCTCAAAGTTGAAGTTTTATTGAAGACAAAGCGTTAACAACTTCAATTCAGTTTGCCAGCAATAAGTTAAGGATCAAACCTGTGAACCACATAATGTAAGCACCTAGCAATACAAGAAGAGTTCAGTATTTTCTACATCTATTCCAAGCAGTAAGAAAAAAAAACAGTGATTCTTAAATAGAATATAAATTGCAGAACTTTCCATTCAACTTTTTTGTTAAATGTTAGCTGAGAAATTGTGTGTGTGTCAATTAAGAGAGACTAGTTTGAAATAAAGATGCTGACAGGAAACTGCCGCAAATTCTCTCTACTTGAGATGGACAAATGAATGTCCTGGGTAAAGACTGCACCCAAGCGAACATCTAAGGATGGCATTTGGCCATACTGAACTAATACAAACCTTACTAGTTCTTTCAGCACTTTCCCCCTTCTCACTGGTTTCTACTACATGAGTTTATTGTCAATTGTGCACTGAAGAGAATCCAACACTATAAAAATAGGTTTCTCAATCCCAAGAATGCAGACAAGGCTGCTAAATAAAAGGAAATAATTCCCAAGTGTGAGGTTGTGTGAGGTACAGCCTGTAAGACCTTCTGCTCCATATTCAAGAACTCTCATCTTTCTGCCACCTTCAGTTATTTTGGGAAGCCTCTTTTGATCGCCAGGTTTGCTGCCAACATTTGCCTTTTCTTAAAGGACTTATCTTACCCTGTAAGAGCCAATGCTTGCCAGTGTACCAGAAAAATCAACATAGGCATTATGGTGACTCTTAACTACTGAACACCATCAGGAGAAGTACTCATGGTAAGACTTGTCTCTGCCTCAAAGATCTTAACATATAATTTGGTAGAACACAATGATTTGCTAAATGCAAACAATGAAAAGTATCCCATAGCTGCACAGTAGCCCAGGCTTCTGACTGGCTTGATCCTGTTCTCTTCCGGCGCAAGATTCTTACTGCCAGGAAACCATTGGCAGGTAGCAACATCAGTGGTTGACTTGAGACACCAGAAACCATATGATAAACATAGGTCCAACAATATATCTTCCTTCTCTGAATTCAGACCATTCACCCAACGTGATGTCTTAGAAGCACTACAGCAAAACCAAGCCACCACCTGCAACTCTGCCCCAGGCCCTTCTTGGCTAAACAGAAGTGAAAGCATACTGGATTCCTAACCAAGATATCCGACACCTCCTGCAAGGAAGAAATGCTAAAACCTCTTCTAAAGCATACCATGGTTTGATTGGAACTTAAACCTACCTCTGATGTAACTGACCTTTTCCAAACCAGCTAGAGACCCTGGGGAAAAGGAGGACCAAATCACTCCCCCAAAAACTTTCATAAATATGACTGTGGGATCAATCTGGTGGTTGCACAGCAAAAGGGAACAGAAAAGCAAGAAATTAGGACCACATCACAGACCTAGTCAAGCTCTCCCTGAAGACACTCATCACATTGCTATATTTGGATCCAGACGCTGGATATGATTACTTCTAAATCCACTAAATCTGAGCAGGGTCCAAGCAGTCTCTAGCTTCTCAGGTTCACTCCTAGAGTGCAGAATCCCAGTCTGGTACTCCTTCTCGGAAGTGGGACCTCCATGGTTCAGCTGCCGTAGGCACCGAGACCAGTACTGAACTCTCCAACTCTCCATAGTAGACTAAGCACACACTTTCCCAGAGTTCCATTCTAGTCAGTACTCTGGTTTACAATTTAACCCTTCAAAGGAAATCAACTTCCTACACACACAGTTACGGTCTCTGCTTTCTCTATGAATAAAGAGATCCATTCAAAAACCTCCTTCCAGTGTCCTCACCACTCGAAGAGCCCTTTGGGTTTTTGGCCAGTCCTTCCAGAGTCCAAAGACCCTTTTCCTCCTGCTCAGCCTTCGAGTTTTCTCTCTCTCTGCCCCTGTAGCAAGCTTACTCCAGCTTGTTCAGGTCCAGTAGTCAAATGGTTGCCGTAGCTCAGAAAGCATGTATATTTTTTTAACAGCAGCCTCTTAATTTGTTCTCCTCCTCTGCTGCGGAATTTCCACTATTCCAACTCCCAACCCTACAGACAACCTGGGAGAACTAGCTTCCTTTAGCTTGGTCAATCTCTTTAGCATATTTATTCTTTTACCAGTGCAAAGTCATTCCATGTCAACACTTCTCTGGTTGTCCTACAGTTGCTTCCAGACAGGGCATGACATGGTCCTTGAAAACGGCTGATTCAATACACACTGAAGGTTATACACAGAGTACATGAGTTCATAAAATCAATTGAAATTCATAAATTGTACATAGATTCCCAAACCATCACAACAAAAAAACTAACTATAAGCCACCCTCCAATGATGGGGTAACACACAGAGCCTTGGCAAGTTTAATATGTCTGCTTGCATTGGAACAGAGCAGCAAGGCCTCACGGAACATATACAGATACCTGAAGTGACAGCTGGACATCAGAGCCACATTCACTTGAGTTTTATTCCGAAATGTTAAGAGATAGGTGCTTTTGAAAATTTTACCCAAGTGACTTAGGAGCTTAAGTGCCTATTAAAATCAATGGAAACTTAGGCGAATAAGTCACTTAGGTGCTTTTGAAAATTATGCCGGATGTGGCTAAAAATAATATTTATGGGATAATATTTAGAACAAACAGGAGAGAGATCTCTCTCCTGAGATCTGAAACCTAAAACAAAGGAAGAACTCAAGCATAACTGGAAAAGTTCATGCCCGCTTAGGACCTTAACTCCTCTGTTCATAACTAGGGCCCTACCAAATTCATGGCTATGAAAAACGCATCACAGACCATGAAAACTGGCTATTGCAAAGGGGGTCAATGTATTGCCACCCTTACTTCTGCACTGCCTTCAGAGCTGGGCTCCTGGCCAGCAGCCGCTGCTCTCTAGCTGCCCAGCTCTGAAGGCAGAGCTGCCACCAGCAGCAGCACAGAAGTAAGGGTGAGAACATCATGACACCCCTAGACTAGCTTTGCGATACCCTCCCACCACATACAGCTACATTTTGGGTCAGGACACCCACAGTTACAACACCATGAAATTTCAGATTTAAATACACCTCTACCCAGATATAACGCTGTCCTCAGGAGCCAAAAAATCTTACCACATTATAGGTGAAACCGCGTTATATCGAACTTGCTTTGACCTGCCGGAGCGCGCAGCTCCGCGCCCCCAGAGCGCTGCTTTACCGCGTTATATCCGAATTCATGTTATATCGAGTCGCGTTATATCGGGGTAGAGGTGTATATGAAACCATGAAATTTAAGATTTTTAAAATCCTATTACCATGAAATTTACCCAAAAGAACCATGAATTTGGTAGGGCCCTATTCAGATAATCACTTTAGATAATCACTGACATATGGTTCTATCCTGAGATGTGACTATGTAAAAACAGGAACTTCCTACCCCACTGATCTCTTCCTTGTCTGTACTCAAACTCAGACCTGCTGGTGATAGTGACTCCCGAGCATGTTTACTACTTTTTTTACTCATTTTAGTACAATTGTCTGTCAGTGGCTGGGATCAAACCTGGGACCTCTGAAGCTTAATACATGAACCTCTACTACCTGAGCTAAGGCAGCTCTCTTAAATAAGACTGTCCCATGCTCATCAATTGATAGCTAGTCTAGTCACCACTAGCGGGGGGAAAACTGCCACATCAAACAAGCATGGATTACATATTCCTCCTGGCTAGGGAAGCGCATCCTGAGCTTTAGAGATGCCCCAGTTGAAATCCTGGACAAACCCTGCCCCCCAATGCTGACAGACTCTAGGTGTCAGCAGCTGGGATAAATCCTGGGACCTCTGGATTGTAAAGCAGGAGTTAGGATATTTAAATCTGCCTGAGTCAAGAGACATTTCTCTCTTAGCCAAGCCTGTAGCAGGTCATCAATCTCTAGCTGGTCTAATCACCCCTAGAACAGGACAGAGTGCCAAACCAAGCAGGCATAGGTTACATAGGCAGTTAAGAGGACATGTGAGATGTATTGTGCACCACCAGAATTGCTTACTAAGCTTCAATAACTTACACCTGTACAAACCCACTGAAAATAAATCACACAGGTTTTCTTGAATTCCTAATTGGGACTGCAGAACCTTATCTCCAGCCATTCATGAGAAGACAGCTGGTCTTTTCAGAGTCCAGGTTCCGTTTTCAAGAGTAGTAGTTAGAAAACCTATTTTTACTTGTAAGAAGAGCACATTACAGATGGAAATCCACGAGTGACAAACATGCAACCCTACAGTGCCATTTTTACAGAATCAAATTTCACAGTAGAGCTGCACACCTTATATAAACATCAGCTAACAAGCGTGTGGCTTCATCTCTCCATGTGCACACCCATCTACCAGAAATGAAGCAGTACTGAGACAATGGGAAGCCTCCCTTGCTGCAGACCGTAGAAAGAAGATGAGAGTTACTGGGGTAGTCATCTTTTCCCTTTGCTGGAGGTAGATGAATGAGAGAGTAGTTTCGGCTTCGCAATTAAGCCCAAGCATAAAAATCATCTGGCTGGCTTAAAATCATAGTGTGGGATGACAACACAGCATACCAACTTTCGTTTTTTCTGCACCTGCATTAGCACAGACAGGCTGCAGCCCCATGTAGACACCCTTCCCTTTCGATTCCCTGGCTTTTAAAAATGGGAGTGTTTGAGTTTTGATAGCTGTGATTGTTCTATAATGTTTAATTCTCAATACTCGGTATATACATTCTTCAGCTAGTTCATTTTTAAAACACTTTAGCAGTTAAACTGTCACACTTATGCACAATCTGACACCTTAGAGTCACAGTTTGAATATTTCAGTTCTATTACTTTTAATTCTGTGCCAGTTAATCATATTTTATTTAAGGCAAAATGTTAATCTTCTGATCTTAAAAATCATAGTACTTTACCTTTTTATGGCTGCATATTAAAGTAAGGATACTTGCCAATTACCTAGAGCCCTTTTTCCAGGATTAAAATGATAAATTAACAACAGGTCAGCTCAGAATCTCTGCAGTTCTACAGTCTCTTTTGCATGCTGCAAATGCCCTCTTCACACTTCCCAGTACTCTAGCTGAAATTAACAGCTAAACTTGTCAATGTACAGCCCACTTGGTAGGATGATCTACCTTTAATTCTGGAACCAAAGCTTAAACAGAAGTATCTGGGCTCCAAAGAGCCAGCTCTAATAAACCGGCTGCAACTGTTAGCTCAAAAGAGTAGTTACTTGATTTGCAGCTCAGAATCGGGGGTTCTTTGGAAGTCTATTTTGAGGATAGTGTGAAAAGAACAGAACTGAAGTGGATTAGTATTTTGGGTTTTCTTTTTTTTCCTAACTGTACTTTTATGCTGCCAAAAAACAGTTGCCACAGTACTTAGCATGGTTATAGTGCTCAGATCCCTTTACAGAATCAGGTCCTATATTGCGAGCACTTCCAGACAGGGGTCTTGTCTCCATACTTGTCTGCAAAGCAACCAGCAAATTATTCACTGTATATAAATAATAGACGTTCTCACAAGTCCAGAACCAATCAGTGTATGTCACTCACGACAACCATCATAGTTTGCCCACATGGCTCCTTATCAGGGCCGTAGCAACAAAGAACGTGGCCCCCTCCGAACGGTGTCCCCCTCCGAACATATGTCCCGGCGGGGCCCCTTACAATGCAGAAACTGGAATGCGGTATTTATTTTGCCACTTTTAGGGGCCCCCTCCGGTCGGAGGGTACGGAGGGCGCTCGCTACGCCTCTGCTCCTTATACATAAAATACCTCTTCCCTTCCAGTTCACCAACCCATCACCCCATCCGTATTCAGTTCCCTCCTTGAGAATCACTTCTTCCACAATATCCACAAGAAGGGAGACAGTTTTGTATAAAAAACAAGGATAAGGACAAATCTGTTTGATGTATTCTCTTCTTTGATCTTCCCTGTATCCTAGCTTTTTTGTTTGAGTTTTTGGGGGTTGTGGAATTTCTTTGTGTGTGTACAGTATAGGGCCTAGCACATGATTTGTTAAGAACCAGCACTGAATAAGAATAATATACAAATATTAATCATCACTGTGCCCTGGAAAGTAGGTAATACTATCCACATCTGTGGAAGAAGGAAGTGAATTAAATTGCCCAGCGTCACACCAATAGCTTAATGACAGAGCTTGAAATGGAACTCAGGAGTTGCTAGTTCCCACTCCTATACTCATTCCATGAGGCCATGCTGCCTCCTAGCAATATCCTGCATAGCTGGATACTTATTTGTTCCTATCAACATAACTAAACACTATGGCTGTACCAAAGAGCACCTGCCATCATCTTTCAGAAGCATGGTTTCTAGACCCATAGTCAGTGCAGAGGTAGAGGAAGGGAGTTCACAAGGAACAAATATGGAGTGTTTTGTTTTGTTTTTAAAAGAGTAAAATAAAAAGAATGATCTTTTACTCTGAAACTCCCCTCTCATCATTTAGTTATGATTATTGGCACTAGCCTGCCTACACTGTTATCTTCGCCTGCTTTTACTGTCTTAACTTTGGGCTTCAGCCAATGCTCTTTGGGGCAGGAACTTTTCTTGTGTAAACATGTGACACCAATAATGTAATACATAATAAAGGGTAACCACCACCTTTTAATTAGCCACAGCCCTTAAACTGGTGATTTCACCAACACCTACAGGATTATGACAACTTTGTGTTTTAAAAACACCTAACAAATTGATGAGAGGATTCCGTGGACATTTGGGTTGCCTGGTTCTTCTCTCCAGAAACTGACATCTTCTCCAATCCTGCAGCCTCTGTTCAATGGTGGTCAATTAAATCCAAGGCCTGGTGAAGTTTGTTTAAATTGATAACTTGCTTTATACATCAAAAGTGAGTTGACATACAAAGTAGTCCCCTTCATGGGTACTATCTCCTCCAAGAGGAAAATGCAATTCCCCACCCTAAGTAAGGTATTTGTAAAAACATTTTAGAGTGACTGCTAAGGTTGAGAATGAAGTTTTACTTCATACAGCTATTTAGAGTGAGACAAACTATATCTAAAAAGTGCAGATATGCTTTTTTTATTTCCTTTGCACTTCAGGGAAGGGGGAGGGAAAAGCATCTCTGATTTGTATATTAAAGCACAAGCATCTGTCCTACTGATGATATTCTAGGGAAGCACATTAGCATAAAATTTAACGATGTCAAATAAGTGGATGTGAAATAGGGACTGCGTAAAGACACTATTTCCAAGCCTGACAGAAACATCACTGTTTAGAAATGCAAATGAAACCATTATGTTCAATAATTATATGAAAATATGAACAGTTCAGCATGTTTTCCAGCCCTGATGGCGGTTAATGGGATGTACGCTTATGTAAATAACTACTATTAAAGCTAATGCTGAAAAAAACTAATAAATTCATACTAAAGCAACTGATTTAGTACGCTTTTAAACCCCAGCAGTGCTCACTTATTAGAAAGGAGTGCATTCTTATGTTTAGAACTCATTACTGTTACAAGTCACTGCAACTCCATCAATTACCATGCATTAATGAAAATGGGACACATACAAAAAAAATTATTGCCTCTCAGCAGTTTTCTTTAAAGACAAAATATAGGGGTATTACCATCATGGGGCCTTGAGGGGAACTTATCAGCAACGTAATCTTTATTATTACAACTGTACTCCCTATGCTATAACCTTGGGGGATTTTTTTGTCACAAGAAGGGCTAACCTTATGTAAAACTTTTGACATATTTACAATGCAAGCAGCTGTGTTACCACCAATAAAAAAAGATTTTCACTATTAAAAAGGCATTTTTAAAAACTGAAATTTGCTCTAGTATGTTAGTTGAAAAACATGGACATGGAAAGAAAAATTATTATTTTCGAAGCCAAAACATGAAGGTGTAATGAAAACAGAATTAAGTGGCAAGGGCACAGATGGTAGAGTTCTGAGATACTCTTCTGCCTGGGTAAATTCCACCCAGAGTTTTACATTTGTACTTTTAATGACCTCCTGGAGAACACTGGAATTAACACTTCTCAGGAACACGGTGTATTTTTCTTTGGTTGGTTGCTCTATTTCCCTAATGTTTTTCAAAAAGTTGTTGACTTTCTTGTTCAAAACACCACAATTCTAGCTGGAAACAAAGTAATGTCAGCATAGCAAGGGGCAAGCTATAGAACCCCTCTGGAAATTAAAAGCTGAGATTTATCCAGTGTCTAACATTTCACAATTATCCTCTCTTTGTTTTCCAAGCATCCTCAGAATATTAGATATTCTGACACCCACTAGACGGTAATAAGCACATCAAAGCTGGAAATGTCTTCCCATTAGTTTGTATTGCCTCTCGCTATTTAAAATTAAGGCCAGACACTGAACAAGATCCCAGCCCTACAGATTACTGTATGTGAAAGGACTGCTGCACCCACGCAGAGCCCCACTGAAATCAAATGGTGCTTTATACTAGCAAAGCAATTCATCTGTGTTCAAAGCTGCATTCTAGTACCAAAGGTGGCTGTACAGGCTATGGATCTCTCACCATAAGTGCAAAGTCAACAAGACTACAGACTGAACTGTAGAATCCTACACTGTAGAAAGAGAAAAAAAAAACTTGGTAAGTTAAGTTAGTACGCAGCAAGGTGGGGTGTAAATCTACAGCACACTAGCTTGCCGTGTGGACCTTCAAAGAGTGGTAGGTCAAAGCATACTACAGATCTTTTAGTACACGGTAGCAGGGTCCACAGCTGCACAACAAGCTAGAGCATTGTAGATTTACACCCAAGTTTAGTGTGCTTAAAATCGCCAAATACACAAGCCCTTATTCTTTTCATCTGGCATGAGCTAACAGGGAACAAGATTATCCTTGAGTACAGGCAGATCACACAGTCCACTCGATCAAAGTTAAATAAATATTACAATTCATTTCAGACAATGTTCTCTCCACTGTAAAGACAGAGAGAGGCAGTTCCTGTCCTGAGGAACTTACAATTTAAAAGACAAAAGACCAGACAAGAAGGCACTGAGAGAGACCAAGAGAATGACAGCATACAATAGCAAACTAATTTGTTCACCCCGTAAGGCTAACACGCACGGTAACAATTACGATCACTATGACAAATGTTGGGGAAAAAACAGATCTCATTGCTTTCACTGAACCCCTCTGTCCTAAGGGAGAGGGGGGAAGTGTTTTGTCATCTAGACCATTAAAACTATTTCACAAGCAAAGGCCATTCTAAGGTTAAAAACAGTAAGACAAAATTGCTACTGATTAATAATAAAGCCATTCATTTTATTCTTCAAATCTAAAGTAATTACAAGCCAGAGTATGGCAAATGGATTTAGCTGAAGCCATTACGTCAGAAGACTCCTTTAAAGAAGAACAGTAATTTAAAACACTAAACTGAATAATGAACTCTCCTGAACAACAATTATTATGGGATTGATTTATTGAAAGTGCATTTAATCATGTAAGAAATGTTTAAACTTTCCAAAATAGTTCAGGGAGACTGCAACACCAATAGCAGAGTCAGCCTAGTGATCATTACAACTGAGGACCTAAAGCAGACAGGGAATTTATTGAGTTTGGAACAATAAAGTACGTCAATCTCTCTAAATCCACATTTCTAGTCAATTTGTTACAGTACAGACTTCAGCAATTAACAATCTCATTTACCATTTGTGCCTCCTTTTAGGAGGCCTCAATCTCTGTTTTCATGTGGGTCCAAGTGTTACCAAGTAGAATGTAACTCAGAAAAGATGTTCTGGGAGCTCACAGCTCTAAATCTAGCAATGTTTCACCTGAAAAGGTTCAGCAACATTAAAAGAATAGTTGGAACAATCCACCCAGGTAAGTAGCATGGTTAGTTTGCATACTTCTGTGGATAAGGTTTTCCAGAGTGGAATGAGTTTATCTGACCTATGTAGGCTTATTCTTTAGGGTGACTGCACATGACTTGGGATCTCACTGCTGCCCTGACAGCAAAGGGTCTATCTCAGATTATTTCAGACAATATCTATAGATGTCAAGTATCAAAGGGGTAGCCGTGTTAGTCTGGATCTGTAAAAGCAGCAAAGAGTCCTGTGGCACCTTACAGACTAACAGATGTATAGGAGCATGAGCTTTCGTGGATCCCACATGCATCCGAAGAAGTGGGTATTCACCCACGAAAGCTCATGCTCCTATACGTCTGTTAGTCTATAACAGGGGTCGGCAACCTTTCAGAAGTGGTGTGCCGAGTCTTCATTTATTCACTCTAATTTAAGGTTTCGCGTGCCAGTAACACATTTAAACGTTTTTAGAAGGTCTCTTTCTATAAGTCTATAATATATAACTAAACTGTTGTTGTATGTAAAGTAAATAAGGTTTTTAAAATGTTTAAGAAGCTTCATTTAAAATTAAATTAAAATGCAGAGCCCCCCGGACCGGTGGCCAGGACCCAGGCAGTGTGAGTGCCACTGAAAATCAGCTCGCATGCTGCCTTCGGCACGCGTGCCATAGGTTGCCTACCCCTGGTCTATAAGGTGCCACAGGACTCTTTGCTGCTTTCATCTATAGATGGGCGCACTCTGGATCTTGCTTTTGGTTCAGGATCAAAAATGGCTGGAGTAGGTGAATATTACACCTGTGCAAGATGCAACTCAGCTCCCGGCATGAAGACAGATTCCTGGTATCTCATCTGAAGAGTACTATACAGCCTGTGGGCTGCTACCAGTGACTACAGGATGATGACTCATTGTCTTCAGCCATCAAAAAAGTGGCTCAAAAATAGTCTAGTGTCAGCCTCAAGGATCACCTTAATATATGAATGGCCTGAAATGTGTAAGAACTCTGGGGCCAATGTTAAAAAGCAAGCAGCAGTCATCATTCGCCAAGGCAGACTCCATGAAGTCTTATGCCATGGCTTTTGGATGAGGGAGGGTTCCTCCTCCTGCATCGGAAGACAGCCAGCAAAACTGTCCCAAAAATTTCAGTCTGAATCCCAAAGCCATCAGCTCAGTTTCTCTCTTCCCAAAACCATACCCATACCCATAAATTTAAAAGGCAAATCATACAGACAAAATTTGTACCTGGAACGTTAACAAAGCTCCCACAGATTTCAACAGGGTGTTTTTTGACTAATGCTTTGAAATTTTACTCTAAAAATTCTGATTTATACATAGTTAAAGCTGATAGTCAGACTTTAAACTCCCCTGGTTAATCCTAAACATTGCAACACCAGTGACAGACAACGTGATCACCTTTTGTTCTAAAGCATTTATTTGCGGTCTATCAGCAAGAGGGGTTTAATTAAGACTAAACATTCAGCTTTAAATGAATTTACAGGCTTTGATATGTTTAAACACTTATTTTAATGTAGGTTGTGCCTGGTGTTAGTTTAGGAGTTCATAAAAATTTCAAAACGTATTATTTACCCAGTAGTCCTTGACTGATTCTTACACGTTTAACAAGTTCCTAAATACATATAACAAGTTCCTAAATATATATATTATTTAATTGGTGCTGCCATTACGGTCTAGCATATAAATATTCAGGGACTTTTTAATACGCTGAGCTTTTATCCAATAGACCATAATGGTTGCTTGGAAATATTTACTAGTGGCAAGCCAATATCATCACTAAGGGAAGGACCTTCAAAGACTGAGGCACTATGAATGACAGAGAATGCGAAGTTACTAATTTGTCATTGTTTCTGCTCTTCCCCCTTCTCCCTCCCCCTTCCCCCCCCCCCGCATCATCTTCTCATCATCAAACACCTTATATCACTGTAGCATGTATCCATACATTAGAAAACAAGGAAACCAAAAAAAAAATATCAAATCAGCACTGAACAGTATAAGTTATGGCTACTCAGTTCCCTTAAACTGAAAAACAGAAATGAGGGGAAAGTTATTAATTTCCAGTCATTCTGCAACAGTGGATTTGAACTTCAGTATTATTAAATCTAGACAAAGAGTAACAAAAACCTTGACATCAAGTTTTTCTCTGAGATACCTCTCTTTAAAGAATTTCTAATCACCAGTGGAGGAAATTCACTCTGAAGTGCTGAAAATGCATCCATTTATCAAATAAGCTCTGTAACATAGCTCAAAAAAGTGATTCATGTTAGGGTGAGGTCCAATATTAGAGATTTCTTTTGAATTCTGGACAGTTAAAGTTACAGCCAAAGGCCAAGATTTTCAAAAATTGATGCCTGAAATTAGGTTTCTAACTCCTTATTTGATACATAAATAAGCAGCCTGACTTTCAGAAATGCTGAGTACCCAGCAGCTCCCAGTGAACTCCTTCAAAAAGCAGTCCCTCTTCTGTTTCAGGTCTTTTCCTTCTTGCCTTTCATCTCTTTCCTGAAAGGCTAGACAGAGTGGGGGAAAGAGACATGCAACTTAGGTATGAGCTTTAGGAAGGAGAGATAGAGGGCATGACTGTCAGAGGCATGTGCAAACTTGCACAGCTTATTCACATGTGCACTTATCACAGCTGTGCACTCAAATCAGGTAATTTCATAAACAGTCATGTGCACCTCTGACCATTTCCTGTAGCAGTCACAAAGCATGCAAATTAGGAATGCAATTGCATGCACAAATATCTGATAACTAGGCCCCAAAACACAAAAAAATTATGTGGGTTGGCAGAGGCTTCTGTGTAAGGGCTCCATCTTTATTATCCTCTGTTTCTTGTGCAACGCACAATTCTCTATATGGGATCATCCGAAACAGGGTTGGGGAAATGGAGGATAAAAGTCAATTTATTTTCCTTTTATCTTAAAAATGAAGGCGGAATCTATGAGATTTAGAGAAGCACAACACAGGGTGGGATCAGAAAATCCTCAACACCGATGCTTGCTCTTCCCACCAACTAAGTGAATGGCATTGAGCAAGTCACTTAACTTCTTTAGGATGTTCCTTTGGAAAATTGCTAATCCTACATTCCGGAGGTGTTGGGCAGATAAATTTAGTGCTTTTCACACGAGAGCTATAGAAATGCATAGTTTTGTGATTATATTAGAAACCTTATTTCGTTAAAGGTTTTTCAGATGATACCACATAAGAAGCGAATCTATTCATCCTTTGAGCAAGTTAATATTCTAGAATCTCACCTTTCCTAAAAGAATGTTTCTATAACAATGTAATATTGATAGTAAAGTACTTGTTAAACTTTTGTGAAACCAGTCAGTAAGAAAAAATAGCCTTAAGCAGTTAGTGTTAAAAACCATACACGCACACAGCACTAGAGATAAGTCTTAGATTAGCTGAATTAATATTGACAAGGATTTGTTATGTAAACTTGACTGCTGCTTCAAATCAACAGATCATGTTCTGTCATAATTTGGGAGATGTAAAAAAATCCAGGTACACTCCCAATGTAAAAAATTTAACAGAGGTCTCTAGGGTTGATGGGCAAAAAATATTTTAAATAAAGGAGAAATGGAAAGGACTAATTCAGTCTGGAAACTTAGCATCCACTAAGAAACCATTTTTTTCCCTCCAAACACTGATCATTTGAGCAGGGAATAAGAGTTATTGTCAAACAAGTTTTCTTCCTACAGTCTAGAACCAGAAGAAGTTTCATTATACAAAGGTTCTTCCTCTCCCCTCCCCTACATTTGAGGAATGTTGATTCCAGTCCTCACCCTCACAAAAATCTTGAAGTTGGTTTGCCTCCATGTTTATGCCTTAGCATCATGAGAAGAAAAAGCAAATTTTATCTCCTGCAGCTGAGCCAGCAAGAGAGGCCACAGAGCAACAAACATTGGTTTAATAAGTATTGCAATAATAGTGCCACTTATTTCTTAATGACAGAATTATTATTGTACATTTTTCAAAGGTGCCCATCGCTATAGGAGAAATAGCCTCTGTATTATAAATATCTTTTTAAAGACTACTATCTCCCCAGTGTCTGGAAGTAGGTCATATTTGGGCCCTAAATTACTGATAGCGAGTATCTGCTTCATAGGACTTGAACATTTATCAGACTTCTATCTAAAAGATTACATCCAAGTCTCAAAGATCAGGGGAGAGGAGATGTTCCCCAACTGGGCCAGGAGCAGTATCTTAGTGGGAAAATGAGGCCACCTCCTCCCCAGCTTTTGGAAGGAAAAGAAAGAGAGAGAGTTTGGCAAAGCTATAAGCAACTGAAAGGAGGGTTTAATAATGGGTAGTGCCAGACCACCTTAAAAATAGGTGGTGCTACCAGCCCTGACTACAATATTTGCCCTCTTATGATTGCGAACTTTATGTCTTACTCTGCCAATGATTCAGAGAGAGAACTGGGCAGGGCTGTCATCTGTTCAGTTTTATTCACCAATGGAAAGTACTCAACTGAAATGTGTTTTCAAGCCTTGGCCACTAAGTACACCTCTACCTCGATATAACGCTGTCCTCGGGAGCCAAAAAAAATCTTACCTCGTTATAGGTGAAACCGCGTTATATTGAACTTGCTTTGATCCACCGGAGTGCGCAGCCCCGCCCACCCGGAGCACTGCTTTACCACGTTATATCCGAATTCGTGTTATATCGGGTCGCGTTATATCAAGGTACCGGTGTATGTAGAAAAAGCTTTTAGTCTCATGTTTTCAAAGGTTTTGATTTGTATAATTCTCTAACCAAATAGTAGTGATCAGTCATGAGATTGGTTCGAACCAGATTCTAATAAAGACATAAGTCCATTTCTCCCTATTCTGAGAAACTGCTCAAAGCCCAATACAAAATTCTGTGTAACTCACTAATTCTGTGTAATTCAGTGTGAATTCCCCTTCAGCTTCTTGCATGCAACCCTGAGTCAAAATAGAATCTGGCTCATTTACACACCAGTGCTCGGACAGCCTGGTCCTCCAGAACTCCCTCTGAACTTCTACACCTTTGCATTGAGCCATTTAGTACACAGTAAAGTGCATCCTCATTGAACTAGTTATTGATTCTAAGAAAATAAAGACATTTCTCTATAAAGAGAAAGCCAAGATAATGTATAAGTTCCACAGTAGTTTCTTTCTGATATTCAAATTAACCCCAGGGAAGGCTGAAACTATAGTCGGTTTGATATTTGCCTCTAACAGACTAGAGAGATTAGCTTGCTATTGTAGGGCACTTCTAAGTGCTCAGCTGAATACAACGGTTTGTTAGTACAGAGCTAATTACATTAAGTTTTCTAAAAAAGAACAAGGTAGGTCAAATTTTGAGTCTACCAGCCTTCAGAGGTTCTCTTTAAATTATTATATTCCTGGTATCATCTATGCAAATAAATTCCCCGTGCATTTGAACACAACTTGAAGTGGTATCGCTTTACTTGTCAAATAACAAGAATTTGTATTCAACTTCAGTAAGTCTTTTATACAGCTCCTAGGCACTGGAACAGACTTCAAGAGGTATGAAATTAACTGATCGGAGTTATGTGGAAGATTTTAAATCATTCATGTATGATGGATAACTGTTCCCATAGTTAAAATTATATTGTTTTAAATTATATCCTTGTTTTATGTTCATAGGTTTTATAGTTTTATATAGTGTAAAACTGCATGTATTAACAGTCTGCCATCTTTGCCAGACTTCTCCTGGAAAAGATGTTTGTGATTGAACAATCCATTTCTGATAAAGGTTTGTTTTTTTTTAAAAGGGGTGGGGGGTATATTTCCTTCCCAATGACTAACAGTCATTAGCATTAATGGAAGTTACATGTACATATTCACCAATACAGATAATATTCCCCCAGAGCGTGAATCTCACTTAAATTCATAAGCACATTAAGACCCAAGAACTAGAACACTCTATCACAAAATCCTGATCCTACTGAAATCAATGCAAAAGTACAAACCGTGGTCCCACTGAAGCCAAGTCTGAAGTTAGAATAGTCTTTGCAAATTTGTTGTATTTTGTGGCACAAACACGTGTCTTGATATTTCTCAGCAGCTACATCATAGTCAGCAAATCTTGTCAGCCTGTATATCATTCAGCAGTACAGAGAACAATTTCTTTTATCAAAATTAATGCCACTGTATTAATCAAACCCTCTCCTGTGTTCCCTGTTGGGATTGTTTGTTAGCCTTCTGAAGGTTTAAAGTAGAAAGGCAGACGTGTAAGAACGAGGATTTGGGCGATGGAATACAAGACAGACCAAGGCTCCAACGTATTTCAGAGGTCCCCTGTATGCTCAATCTAGTTATAAACCCAGGCCCTGATCCTGCAATCTGATCCATGCAGGTGGACCCCAGTGCATGGATCTGTGCAGATCACAGTCCAGCATTGGGACCCAAATGGGTTTTTCAATTTTTAATATAGGTCTAAACTGCATAATTTGGATCCACTACTCTTTTTTTTAAAATGTTTGGTTCCATTAATACTACTTTGTGAACCTCTGCCAGTATGAGCTGGCCAAACCCCTGATCTTAAGGTTTAGTTTATTTTAATGCCTTCAGTGTAAATTCTGTCTCTGGACACTGAAAGTCGTGGAAAGTCATATGAAAGGAGCTTTAGCCCTCAATTACAACCCTCTAACAGGATTAAGTGAAAAAATCTATAACCATATTTTAATGTATAAACTCCTTATTGTCGTCTGTAGTTGACAAATATCTATTTCATAGCAAAGTAACATCACAGGAACAGCTGGATGGCAGTTTCAAGCTCAAATGAGCCAGCAGCACATGCTGACAAGTCCTCTCTGATTGCTTTTGAATGGCAGCACATGCAGATTTATTCCCTGCTATAAATTAGAACAATTATTTCTCTGCAGTTCACTTGTTATTTCAGACAGTGAATCCCACCACACATTGTGTTGTTTTTTTAAAAAAA